>NC_083415.1:2999804-3114651 GCF_020745735.1 Hemiscyllium ocellatum | reverse complement strand
ACCCCCACTCTCAGACAGTACATCCCAGACCCTAACCACTGGAGTGAACCTGCCTCTCCCACACTCTCAGACAGTACATCCCAGACCCTAACCACTGGAGTGAACCTGCCTCGTCCACACTCTCAGACAGTACATCCCAGACCCTAACCACTGGAGTGAACCTGCCTCTCCCCCACTCTCAGACAGTACATCCCAGACCCTAACCACTGGAGTGAACCTGCCTCTCCCACACTCTCAGACAGTACATCCCAGACCTAACCACTGGAGTGAACCTGCCTCCCCACACTCTCAGACAGTACATCCCAGACCCTAACCACTGGAGTGAACCTGCCTCCCCACACTCTCAGACAGTACATCCCAGACCCTAACCACTGGAGTGAACCTGCCTCCCCACACTCTCAGACAGTACATCCCAGACCCTAACCACTGAGTGAACCTGCCTCCCCCACACTCTCAGACAGTACATCCCAGACCCTAACCACTGGAGTGAACCTGCCTCTCCCACACTCTCAGACAGTACATCCCAGACCCTAACCACTGCAGTGAACCTGCCTCCTCCACACTCTCAGACAGTACATCCCAGACCCTAACCACTGGAGTGAACCTGCCTCCCACACTCTCAGACAGTACATCCCAGACCTAACCACTGGAGTGAACCTGCCTCCCCACACTCTCAGACAGTACATCCCAGACCTAACCACTGGAGTGAACCTGCCTCCCCCACACTCTCAGACAGTACATCCCAGACCCTAACCACTGGAGTGAACCTGCCTCCCCACACTCTCAGACAGTACATCCCAGACCCTAACCACTGGAGTGAACCTGCCTCTCCCCACACTCTCAGACAGTACATCCCAGACCCTAACCACTGGAGTGAACCTGCCCTCCCACACTCTCAGACAGTACATCCCAGACCCTAACCACTGGAGTGAACCTGCCTCTCCCCACACTCTCAGACAGTACATCCCACATCCTAACCACTGGAGTGAACCTGCCTCCCCCACACTCTCAGACAGTACATCCCAGACCCTAACCACTGGAGTGAACCTGCCTCCCCCACTCTCAGAAAGTACATCCCAGACCCTAACCACTGGAGTGAACCTGACTCTCCCCCACACTCTCAGACAGTACATCCCAGACCCTAACCACTGGAGTGAACCTGCCTCTCCCCACACTCTCAGACAGTACATCCCAGACCCTAACCACTGGAGTGAACCTGCCTCCTCCACACTCTCAGACAGTACATCCCAGACCCTAACCACTGGAGTGAACCTGCCTCCCCACACACTCTCAGACAGTACATCCCAGATCCTAACCACTGGAGTGAACCTGCCCTCCCACACTCTCAGACAGTACATCCCAGACCCTAACCACTGGAGTGAACCTGCCTCCCCACACTCTCAGACAGTACATCCCAGACCCTAACCACTGGAGTGAACCTGCCTCTCCCACACTCTCAGACAGTACATCCCAGACCCTAACCACTGGAGTGACCTGCCTCCCCCACACTCTCAGACAGTTCATCCCAGACCCTAACCACTGGAGTGAACCTGCCCTCCCACACTCTCAGACAGTACATCCCAGACCCTAACCACTGGAGTGAACATGCTTCTCCCCCACACTCTCAGACAGTACACCCCAGACCCTAACCACTGGAGTGAACCTGCCTCCTCCACACTCTCAGACAGTACATCCCAGACCCTAACCACTGGAGTGAACCTGCCTCCTCCACACTCTCAGACAGTACATCCCAGACCCTAACCACTGGAGTGAACCTGCCCTTCCCACACTCTCAGACCGTACATCCCAGACCCTAACCACTGGAGTGAACCTGCCTCTCCCCACACTCTCAGACAGTACATCCCAGACCCTAACCACTGGAGTGAACCTGCCTCTCCCCACACTCTCAGACAGTACATCCCAGACCCTAACCACTGGAGTGAACCTGCCTCCCCACACTCTCAGACAGTACATCCCAGACCTAACCACTGGAGTGAACCTGCCCTCCCACACTCTCAGACAGTACATCCCACATCCTAACCACTGGAGTGAACCTGCCTTCCCACACTCTCAGACAGTACATCCCAGACCCTAACCACTGGAGTGAACCTGCCTCCCCACTCTCAGACAGTACATCCCAGACCCTAACCACTGGAGTGAACCTGCCTCCCCACACTCTCAGACAGTACATCCCACTCCCTAACCACTGGAGTGAACCTGCCTCCCCACACTCTCAGACAGTACATCCCAGACCCTAACCACTGGAGTGAACCTGCCTCCCCACACTCTCAGACAGTACATCCCAGACCCTAACCACTGGAGTGAACCTGCCTCCCCACACTCTCAGACAGTACATCCCAGACCCTAACCACTGGAGTGAACCTGCCTCCCCCACTCTCTGACAGTACATCCCAGACCCTAACCACTGGAGTGAACCTGCCTCCCCCACTCTCAGACAGTACATCCCAGACCCTAACCACTGGAGTGAACCTGCCCTCCCACACTCTCAGACAGTACATCCCAGACCCTAACCACTGGAGTGAACCTGCCTCCCACACTCTCAGACAGTACATCCCAGACCCTAACCACTGGAGTGAACCTGCCTCTCCCACACTATCAGACAGTACATCCCAGACCCTAACCACTGGAGTGAACCTGCCTCCCCCACCCTCTCAGACAGTACATCCCAGACCCTAACCACTGGAGTGAACCTGCCTCCCCACACTCTCAGACAGTACATCCCAGATCTTAACCACTGGAGTGAACCTGCCTCCCCACACTCTCAGACAGTACGTCCCAGACCCTAACCACTGGAGTGAACCTGCCTCCCCACACTCTCAGACAGTACATCCCAGACCCTAACCACTGGAGTGAACCTGCCTCCCCACACTCTCAGACAGTACATCCCAGACCCTAACCACTGGAGTGAACCTGCCTCTCCCACACTCTCAGACAGTACATCCCAGACCCTAACCACTGGAGTGAACCTGCCTCCCCACACTCTCAGACAGTACATCCCAGACCCTAACCACTGGAGTGAACCTGCCTCTCCCACACTATCAGACAGTACATCCCAGACCCTAACCACTGGAGTGAACCTGCCTCCCCACACTCTCAGACAGTACATCCCAGACCCTAACCACTGGAGTGAACCTGCCTCCCCACACTCTCAGACAGTACATCCCAGACCTAACCACTGGAGTGAACCTGCCTCCCCCACACTCTCAGACAGTACGTCCCAGGCTCTAACCACTGGAGTGAACCTGCCTCCCCACACTCTCAGACAGTACATCCCAGACCCTAACCACTGAGTGAACCTGCCTCTCCCACACTCTCAGACAGTACATCCCAGACCCTAACCACTGGAGTGAACCTGCCTCCCCCACACTCTCAGACAGTACATCCCGGTCCCTAACCACTGGAGTGAACCTGCCTCTCCCACACTCTCAGACAGTACATCCCAGGCCCTAACCACTGGAGTGAACCTGCCTCTCCCCACACTCTCAGACAGTACATCCCAGACCCTAACCACTGGAGTGAACCTGCCTCCCCACTCTCAGACAGTACATCCCAGACCCTAACCACTGGAGTGAACCTGCCTCCCCACACTCTCAGACAGTACATCCCAGACCCTAACCACTGGAGTGTACCTGCCTCCCCCACTCTCAGACAGTACATCCCAGACCGTAACCACTGTAGTGAACCTGCCTCGCCCACACTCTCAGACAGTACATCCCAGACCCTAACCACTGGAGTGAACCTGCCTCCCACACTCTCAGACAGAACATCCCAGACCCTAAACACTGGAGTGTACCTGCCTCCCCACTCTCAGACAGTACATCCCAGACCCTAACCACTGTACTGAACCTGCGTCTCCCACACTCTCAGACAGTACATCCCAGACCCTAACCACTGGAGTGAACCTGCCTCCCCCACTCTCAGACAGTACATCCCAGACCCTAACCACTGGAGTGAACCTGCCTCTCCCACACTCTCAGACAGTACATCCCAGACCCTAACCACTGGAGTGAACCTGCCTCGTCCACACTCTCAGACAGTACATCCCAGACCCTAACCACTGGAGTGAACCTGCCTCCCCCACTCTCAGACAGTACATCCCAGACCCTAACCACTGGAGTGAACCTGCCTCTCCCACACTATCACACAGTACATCCCAGACCCTAACCACTGGAGTGAACCTGCCTCCCCACACTCTCAGACAGTACATCCCAGACCCTAACCACTGGAGTGAACCTGCCTCCCCCACTCTCAGACAGTACATCCCAGACCCTAACCACTGGAGTGAACCTGCCTCCCCACACTCTCAGACAGTACGTCCCAGGCTCTAACCACTGGAGTGAACCTGCCTCCCCCACACTCTCAGACAGTACATCCCAGACCCTAACCACTGGAGTGAACCTGCCTCTCCCACACTCTCAGACAGTACATCCCAGATCCTAACCACTGGAGTGAACCTGCCTCCTCCACACTCTCAGACAGTACATCCCAGACCCTAACCACTGGAGTGAACCTGCCTCCCCACACTCTCAGACAGTACGTCCCAGGCTCTAACCACTGGAGTGAACCTGCCTCCCCCACACTCTCAGACTGTACATCCCAGACCCTAACCACTGGAGTGAACCTGCCTCTCCCACACTCTCAGACAGTACATCCCAGACCCTAACCACTGGAGTGAACCTGCCTCCCCCTCAATCTCAGACAGTACATCCCAGACCCTAACCACTGGAGTGAACCTGCCTCCCCACACTCTCAGACAGTACATCCCAGACCCTAACCACTGGAGTGAACCTGCCTCGTCCACACTCTCAGACAGTACATCCCAGACCCTAACCACAGGAGTGTACCTGCCTCCCCACTCTCAGACAGTACATCCCAGACCCTAACCACTGGAGTGAACCTGCCTCCCCACACTCTCAGACAGTACGTCCCAGACACTAACCACTGGAGTGAACCTGCCTCCCCCACTCTCAGACAGTACATCCCAGACCCTAACCACTGGAGTGAACCTGCCTCCCCACACTCTCAGACAGTACATCCCAGACCCTAACCACTGGAGTGAACCTGCCTCCCCCACTCTCAGACAGTACATCCCAGACCCTAACCACTGGAGTGAACCTGCCTCCCCACACTCTCAGACAGTACATCCCAGACCCTAACCACTGGAGTGAACCTGCCTCCCCACACTCTCAGACAGTACATCCCAGACCCTAACCACTGGAGTGAACCTGCCTCCCCCACTCTCAGACAGTACATCCCAGACCCTAACCACTGGAGTGAACCTGCCTCTCCCACACTATCACACAGTACATCCCAGACCCTAACCACTGGAGTGAACCTGCCTCCCCACACTCTCAGACAGTACATCCCAGACCCTAACCACTGGAGTGAACCTGCCTCCCCCACTCTCAGACAGTACATCCCAGACCCTAACCACTGGAGTGAACCTGCCTCCCCACACTCTCAGACAGTACGTCCCAGGCTCTAACCACTGGAGTGAACCTGCCTCCCCCACACTCTCAGACAGTACATCCCAGACCCTAACCACTGGAGTGAACCTGCCTCTCCCACACTCTCAGACAGTACATCCCAGACCCTAACCACTGGAGTGAACCTGCCTCTCCCACACTCTCAGACAGTACATCCCAGACCCTAACCACTGGAGTGAACCTGCCTCCCCACACTCTCAGACAGTACATCCCAGACCCTAACCACTGGAGTGAACCTGCCTCTCCCACACTCTCAGACAGTACATCCCAGACCCTAACCACTGGAGTGAACCTGCCTCCCCACACTCTCAGACAGTACATCCCAGACCCTAACCACTGGAGTGAACCTGCCTCCCCACACTCTCAGACAGTACATCCCAGACCCTAACCACTGGAGTGAACCTGCCTCCCACACTCTCAGACAGTACATCCCAGACCTAACCACTGGAGTGAACCTGCCTCCCCACACTCTCAGACAGTACATCCCAGACCCTAACCACTGGAGTGAACCTGCCTTCCCACACTCTCAGACAGTACATCCTAGACTCTAACCACTGGAGTGAACCTGCCTCCCCACACTCTCAGACAGTACATCCCAGACCTAACCACTGGAGTGAACCTGCCTCCCCACACTCTCAGACAGTACATCCCAGACCCTAACCACTGGAGTGAACCTGCCTCCCCACACTCTCAGACAGTACATCCCAGACCCTAACCACTGGAGTGAACCTGCCTCCCCACACTCTCAGACAGTACATCCCAGACCCTAACCACTGGAGTGAACCTGCCCTCCCACACTCTCAGACAGTACATCCCAGACCCTAACCACTGGAGTGAACCTGCCTCCCCACACTCTCAGACAGTACATCCCAGACCCTAACCACTGGGTGAACCTGCCTCCCCCACTCTCAGACAGTACATCCCAGACCCTAACCACTGGAGTGAACCTGCCTCCCCCACTCTCAGACAGTACATCCCAGACCCTAACCACTGGAGTGAACCTGCCTCTCCCCACACTCTCAGACAGTACATCCCAGACCCTAACCACTGGAGTGAACCTGCCTCCCCACACTCTCAGACAGTACATCCCAGACCCTAACCACTGGAGTGAACCTGCCCTCCCACACTCTCAGACAGTACATCCCAGACCCTAACCACTGGAGTGAACCTGCCTCTCCCCACACTCTCAGACAGTACATCCCAGACCCTAACCACTGGAGTGAACCTGCCTCCCCACACTCTCAGACAGTACATCCCAGACCCTAACCACTGGAGTGAACCTGCCTCCCACACTCTCAGTCAGTACATCCCAGACCCTAACCACTGGAGTGAACCTGCCTCCCCCACACTCTCAGACAGTACATCCCAGACCCTAACCACTGGAGTGAACCTGCCTCTCCCACACTCTCAGACAGTACATCCCAGACCCTAACCACTGGAGTGAACCTGCCTCGTCCACACTCTCAGACAGTACATCCCAGACCCTAACCACTGGAGTGAACCTGCCCTCCCACACTCTCAGACAGTACATCCCAGACCTAACCACTGGAGTGAACCTGCCTCCCCACACTCTCAGACAGTACATCCCAGACCCTAACCACTGGAGTGAACCTGCCTCCCCCACACTCTCAGACAGTACATCCCAGACCCTAACCACTGGAGTGAACCTGCCTCCCCACTCTCAGACAGTACATCCCAGACCCTAACCACTGGAGTGAACCTGCCTCTCCCACACTCTCAGACAGTACATCCCAGACCCTAACCACTGGAGTGAACCTGCCTCCCCACACTCTCAGACAGTACATCCCAGATCCTAACCACTGGAGTGAACCTGCCCTCCCACACTCTCAGACAGTACATCCCAGACCCTAACCACTGGAGTGAACCTGCCTCTCCCACACTCTCAGACAGTACATCCCAGACCCTAACCACAGGAGTGAACCTGCCTCCCCCACTCTCAGACAGTACATCCCAGACCCTAACCACTGGAGTGAACCTGCGTCTCCCACACTCTCAGACAGTACATCCCAGATCCTAACCACTGGAGTGAACCTGCCTCCCCCACACTCTCAGACAGTACATCCCAGACCCTAACCACTGGAGTGTACCTGCCTCCCCCACTCTCAGACAGTACATCCCAGACCCTAACCACTGGGGTGAACCTGCCTCCCCACACTCTCAGACAGTACGTCCCAGGCTCTAACCACTGGAGTGAACCTGCCTCCCCCACACTCTCAGACAGTACATCCCAGACCTAACCACTGGAGTGAACCTGCCTCTCCCACACTCTCAGACAGTACATCCCAGATCCTAACCAATGCAGTGAACCTGCCTCCTCCACACTCTCAGACAGTACATCCTAGTCTCTAACCACTGGAGTGAACCTGCCTCCCCACACTCTCAGACAGTACATCCCAGACCCTAAACACTGGAGTGTACCTGCCTCACCCACTCTCAGACAGTACATCCCAGACCCTAACCACTGGGTGAACCTGCCTCCCCACACTCTCAGACAGTACGTCCCAGGCTCTAACCACTGGAGTGAACCTGCCTCCCCCACACTCTCAGACAGTACATCCCAGACTCTAACCACTGGAGTGAACCTGCCTCTCCCACACTCTCAGACAGTACATCCCAGATCCTAACCACTGGAGTGAACCTGCCTCCCCACACTCTCAGACAGTACGTCCCAGGCTCTAACCACTGGAGTGAACCTGCCTCCCCGACAATCTCAGACAGTACATCCCGGTCCCTAACCACTGAAGTGAACCTGCGTCTACCACACTCTCAGACAGTACATCCCAGACCCTAACCACTGGAGTGAACCTGCCTCTCCCCACACTCTCAGACAGTACATCCCAGACCCTAACCACTGGAGTGAACCTGCCTCCCCCACACTCTCAGACAGTACATCCCAGACCCTAACCACTGGAGTGTACCTTCCTCCCCCACTCTCAGACAGTACATCCCAGACCCAAACCACTGCAGTGAACCTGCCTCCCCGACCCTCTCAGACAGTACATCCCAGACACTAACCACTGGAGTGTACCTTCCTCCCCCACTCTCAGACAGTACATCCCAGACCCTAAACACTGGAGTGTACCTGCCTCCCCAACTCTCAGACAGTACATCCCAGACCGTAACCAGTGTACTGAACCTGCGTCTCCCACACTCTCAGACAGTACATCCCAGATTCTAACCACTGCAGTGAACCTGCCTCCCCCACTCTCAGACAGTACATCCCAGACCCTAACCACTGGCGTGAACCTGCGTCTCCCACACTCTCAGACAGTACATCCCAGACCCTAACCACTGGAGTGAACCTGCCTCGTCCACACTCTCAGACAGTACATCCCAGATCCTAACCACAGGAGTGTACCTGCCTCCCCCACTCTCAGACAGTACATCCCACACCCTAACCACTGGAGTGAACCTGCGTCTCCCACACTCTCAGACAGTACATCCCAGATCCTAACCACTGGAGTGAACCTGCATCTCCCACACTATCACACAGTACATCCCAGACCCTAACCACTGGAGTGAACCTGCCTCCCCCTCACTCTCAGATAGTACATCCCAGACCCTAAACACTGGAGTGTACCTGCCTCCCCCACTCTCAGACAGTACATCCCAGACCCTAACCACTGGGGTGAACTTGCCTCCCCTACACTCTCAGACAGTACATCCCAGACTCTAACCACTGGAGTGAACCTGCCTCCTCCACACTCTCAGACAGTACATCCTAGACTCTAACCACTGGAGTGAACCTGCCTCCCCACACTCTCAGACAGTACATCCCAGACCCTAACCAATGCAGTGAATCTGCCTCACCCACACTCTCAGACAGTACATCCCAGACCCTAACCACTGGAGTGAACCTGCCTCCCCCACAATCTCAGACAGTACATCCCGGTCCCTAACCACTGAAGTGAACCTGCGTCTACCACACTCTCAGACAGTACATCCCAGACCTAACCACTGGAGTGAACCTACCACTCCCCCACACTCTCAGACAGTACATCCCAGACCCTAACCACTGGAGTGTACCTTCCTCCCCCACTCTCAGACAGTACATCCCAGACCCAAACCACTGCAGTGAACCTGCCTCCCCGACCCTCTCAGACAGTACATCCCAGACACTAACCACTGGAGTGTACCTCCTCCCCCACTCTCAGACAGTACATCCCAGACCCTAAACACTGGAGTGTACCTGCCTCCCCAACTCTCAGACCGTACATCCCAGACCGTAACCAGTGTACTGAACCTGCGTCTCCCACACTCTCAGACAGTGCATCCCAGATTCTAACCACTGCAGTGAACCTGCCTCCCCCACTCTCAGACAGTACATCCCAGACCCTAACCACTGGCGTGAACCTGCGTCTCCCACACTCTCAGACAGTACATCCCAGACCCTAACCACTGGAGTGAACCTGCCTCGTCCACACTCTCAGACAGTACATCCCAGAACCTAACCACAGGAGTGTACCTGCCTCCCCCACTCTCAGACAGTACATCCCAGACCCTAACCACTGGAGTGAACCTGCGTCTCCCACACTCTCAGACAGTACATCCCAGATCCTAACCACTGGAGTGAACCTGCCTCTCCCACACTATCACACAGTACATCCCAGACCCTAACCACTGGAGTGAACCTGCCTCCCCCACACTCTCAGACAGTACATCCCAGACCCTAAACACTGGAGTGTACCTGCCTCCCCCACTCTCAGACAGTACATCCCAGACCCTAACCACTGGGGTGAACTTGCCTCCCCTACACTCTCAGACAGTACGTCCCAGGCTCTAACCACTGGAGTGAACCTGCCTCCCCCACACTCTCAGACAGTACATCCCAGACCCTAACCACTGGAGTGAACCTGCCTCTCCCACACTCTCAGACAGTACATCCCAGACCCTAACCAATGCAGTGAACCTGCCTCCTCCACACTCTCAGACAGTACATCCCAGACCCTAACCACTGGAGTGAACCTGCCTCCCCCACTCTCAGACAGTACATCCCAGACCCTAACCACTGGAGTGAACCTGCCTCCCCCACTCTCAGACAGTACATCCCAGACCCTAACCACTGGAGTGAACCTGCCTCCCCACACTCTCAGACAGTACATCCCAGACCCTAACCACTGGAGTGAACCTGCCTCGTCCACACTCTCAGACAGTACATCCCAGACCCTAACCACAGGGGTGTACCTGCCTCCCCTACTCTCAGACAGTACATCCCAGACCCTAACCACTGGAGTGAACCTGCGTCTCCCACACTCTCAGACAGTACATCCCAGATCCTAACCACTGGAGTGAACCTGCCTCTCCCACACTATCACACAGTACATCCCAGACCCTAACCACTGGAGTGAACCTGCCTCCCCCACACTCTCAGACAGTACATCCCAGACCCTAACCACTGGAGTGAACCTGCCTCCCCCACTCTCAGACAGTACATCCCAGACCCTAACCACTGGAGTGAACCTGCCTCCCCACACTCTCAGACAGTACGTCCCAGACCCTAACCACTGGAGTGAACCTGCCTCCCCCACACTCTCAGACAGTACATCCCAGACCCTAACCACTGGAGTGAACCTGCCTCTCCCACACTCTCAGACAGTACATCCCAGACCCTAACCACTGGAGTGAACCTGCCTCCCCACACTCTCAGACAGTACATCCCAGACCTAACCACTGGAGTGAACCTGCCTCCCCACACTCTCAGACAGTACATCCCAGACCCTAAACACTGGAGTGAACCTGCCTCCCCACACTCTCAGACAGTACATCCCAGACCCTAACCACTGGAGTGAACCTGCCTCCCCACACTCTCAGACAGTACATCCCAGACCCTAACCACTGGAGTGAACCTGCCTCCCCACACTCTCAGACAGTACATCCCAGACCCTAACCACTGGAGTGAACCTGCCTCCCCCACACTCTCAGACAGTACATCCCAGACCCTAACCACTGGAGTGAACCTGCCTCCCCCACTCTCAGACAGTACATCCCAGACCCTAACCACTGGAGTGAACCTGCCTCCCCACACTCTCAGACAGTACATCCCAGACCTAACCACTGGAGTGAACCTGCCTCCCCCACTCTCAGACAGTACATCCCAGACCCTAACCACTGGAGTGAACCTGCCTCCCCAACTCTCAGACAGTACATCCCAGACCTAACCACTGGAGTGAACCTGCCTCCCCACACTCTCAGACAGTACATCCCAGACCCTAACCACTGGAGTGAACCTGCCTCCCCCACTCTCAGACAGTACATCCCAGACCCTAACCACTGGAGTGAACCTGCCTCTCCCACACTCTCAGACAGTACATCCCAGACCCTAACCACTGGAGTGAACCTGCCTCGTCCACACTCTCAGACAGTACATCCCAGATCCTAACCACTGGAGTGAACCTGCCTCCCACACTCTCAGACAGTACATCCCAGACCCTAACCACTGGAGTGAACCTGCCTCTCCCACACTATCAGACAGTACATCCCAGACCCTAACCACTGGAGTGAACCTGCCTCCCCACACTCTCAGACAGTACATCCCAGACCCTAACACTGGAGTGTACCTGCCTCCCCCACTCTCAGACAGTACATCCCAGACCCTAACCACTGGAGTGAACCTGCCTCCCCACACTCTCAGACAGTACGTCCCAGACCCTAACCACTGGAGTGAACCTGCCTCTCCCACACTCTCAGACAGTACATCCCAGACCCTAACCAATGCAGTGAATCTGCCTCACCCACACTCTCAGACAGTACATCCAGACCCTAACCACTGGAGTGAACCTGCCTCCCCCACACTCTCAGACAGTACATCCCGGTCCCTAACCACTGGAGTGAACCTGCCTCCCCACACTCTCAGACAGTACATCCCAGACCTAACCACTGGAGTGAACCTGCCTCTCCCCACACTCTCAGACAGTACATCCCAGACCCTAACCACTGGAGTGTACCTGCCTCCCCCACTCTCAGACAGTACATCCCAGACCCTAACCACTGCAGTGAACCTGCCTCCCCGACCCTCTCAGACAGTACATCCCAGACACTAACCACTGGAGTGTACCTGCCTCCCCCACTCTCAGACAGTACATCCCAGACCCTAAACACTGGAGTGTACCTGCCTCCCCAACTCTCAGACCGTACATCCCAGACCGTAACCACTGTACTGAACCTGCGTCTCCCACACTCTCAGACAGTGCATCCCAGATTCTAACCACTGCAGTGAACCTGCCTCCCCCACTCTCAGACAGTACATCCCAGACCCTAACCACTGGAGTGAACCTGCCTCTCCCACACTCTCAGACAGTACATCCCAGACCCTAACCACTGGAGTGAACCTGCCTCGTCCACACTCTCAGACAGTACATCCCAGAACCTAACCACAGGAGTGTACCTGCCTCCCCCACTCTCAGACAGTACATCCCAGACCCTAACCACTGGAGTGAACCTGCCTCTCCCACACTCTCAGACAGTACATCCCAGATCCTAACCACTGGAGTGAACCTGCATCTCCCACACTATCACACAGTACATCCCAGACCCTAACCACTGGAGTGAACCTGCCTCCCCCACACTCTCAGACAGTACATCCCAGACCCTAAACACTGGAGTGAACCTGCCTCCCCCACTCTCAGACAGTACATCCCAGACCCTAACCACTGGGTGAACCTGCCTCCCCACACTCTCAGACAGTACGTCCCAGGCTCTAACCACTGGAGTGAACCTGCCTCCCCACACTCTCAGACAGTACATCCCAGACCCTAACCACTGGAGTGAACCTGCCTCTCCCACACTCTCAGACAGTACATCCCAGACCCTAACCAATGCAGTGAACCTGCCTCCTCCACACTCTCAGACAGTACATCCCAGACCCTAACCACTGGAGTGAACCTGCCTCCCCACTCTCAGACAGTACATCCCAGACCCTAACCACTGGAGTGAACCTGCCTCCCCCACTCTCAGACAGTACATCCCAGACCCTAACCACTGGAGTGAACCTGCCTCTCCCACACTCTCAGACAGTACATCCCAGACCCTAACCACTGGAGTGAACCTGCCTCCCCACACTCTCAGACAGTACATCCCAGACCCTAACCACAGGGGTGAACCTGCCTCCCCTACTCTCAGACAGTACATCCCAGACCCTAACCACTGGAGTGAACCTGCCTCTCCCACACTCTCAGACAGTACATCCCAGACCCTAACCACTGGAGTGAACCTGCCTCTCCCACACTATCAGACAGTACATCCCAGACCCTAACCACTGGAGTGAACCTGCCTCCCCCACACTCTCAGACAGTACATCCCAGACCCTAACCACTGGAGTGAACCTGCCTCCCCCACTCTCAGACAGTACATCCCAGACCCTAACCACTGGAGTGAACCTGCCTCTCCCACACTCTCAGACAGTACATCCCAGACCCTAACCACTGGAGTGAACCTGCCTCTCCCACACTCTCAGACAGTACATCCCAGACCCTAACCACTGGAGTGAACCTGCCTCCCCACACTCTCAGACAGTACGTCCCAGGCTCTAACCACTGGAGTGAACCTGCCTCCCCCACACTCTCAGACAGTACATCCCAGACCCTAACCACTGGAGTGAACCTGCCTCCCCCACACTCTCAGACAGTACATCCCAGATCCTAACCAATGCAGTGAACCTGCCTCCTCCACACTCTCAGACAGTACATCCCAGACCCTAACCACTGGAGTGAACCTGCCTCCCCACACTCTCAGACAGTACATCCCAGACCCTAACCACTGGAGTGAACCTGCCTCCCCCACTCTCAGACAGTACATCCCAGACCCTAACCACTGGAGTGAACCTGCCTCTCCCCACACTCTCAGACAGTACGTCCCAGGCTCTAACCACTGGAGTGAACCTGCCTCCCCACACTCTCAGACAGTACATCCCAGACCCTAACCACTGGAGTGAACCTGCCTCTCCCACACTCTCAGACAGTACATCCCAGACCCTAACCACTGGAGTGAACCTGCCTCCCCACACTCTCAGACAGTACGTCCCAGGCTCTAACCACTGGAGTGAACCTGCCTCCCCCACACTCTCAGACAGTACATCCCGGTCCCTAACCACTGGAGTGAACCTGCGTCCACCACACTCTCAGACAGTACATCCCAGACCCTAACCACTGGAGTGAACCTGCCTCCCCCACACTCTCAGACAGTACATCCCAGACCCTAACCACTGGAGTGAACCTGCCTCCCCCACACTCTCAGACAGTACATCCCAGACCCTAACCACTGGAGTGAACCTGCCTCCTCCCACACTCTCAGACAGTACATCCCAGACCCTAACCACTGGAGTGAACCTGCCTCCCCCCACTCTCAGACAGTACATCCCAGACCCTAACCACTGGAGTGAACCTGCCTTCCCACACTCTCAGACAGTACATCCCAGACCCTAACCACTGGAGTGAACCTGCCTCTCCCCACACTCTCAGACAGTACATCCCAGACCCTAACCACTGGAGTGAACCTGCCTCTCCCCACACTCTCAGACAGTACATCCCAGACCCTAACCACTGGAGTGTACCTGCCTCCCCCACTCTCAGACAGTACATCCCAGACCCTAACCACTGGAGTGAACCTGCCCTCCCACACTCTCAGACAGTACATCCCAGACCCTAACCACTGGAGTGAACCTGCCTCTCCCACACTCTCAGACAGTACATCCCAGACCCTAACCACTGGAGTGAACCTGCCTCCCCACTCTCAGACAGTACATCCCAGACCCTAACCACTGGAGTGAACCTGCCTCCCCACACTCTCAGACAGTACATCCCAGACCCTAACCACTGGATTGAACCTGCCTACCCCACTCTCAGACAGTACATCCCAGACCTAACCACTGGAGTGAACCTGCCTCCTCCACACTCTCAGACAGTACATCCCAGACCCTAACCACTGGAGTGAACCTGCCTCTCCCACACTCTCAGACAGTACATCCCAGACCCTAACCACTGGAGTGAACCTGCCTCCCCCCCACTCTCAGACAGTACATCCCAGACCCTAACCACTGGAGTGAACCTGCCTCCCCACACTCTCAGACAGTACATCCCAGACCCTAACCACTGGAGTGAACCTGCCTCTCCCCACACTCTCAGACAGTACATCCCAGACCCTAACCACTGGAGTGAACCTGCCTCCCCACACTCTCAGACAGTACATCCCAGACCCTAACCACTGGAGTGAACCTGCCTCCCCACTCTCAGACAGTACATCCCAGACCCTAACCACTGGAGTGAACCTGCCTCCCCAACACTCTCAGACAGTACATCCCAGACCCTAACCACTGGAGTGACCTGCCTCCCCACACTCTCAGACAGTACATCCCAGACCCTAACACTGGAGTGAACCTGCCTCCCACACTCTCAGACAGTACATCCCAGACCCTAACCACTGGAGTGAACCTGCCTCTCCCACACTCTCAGACAGTACATCCCAGACCCTAACCACTGGAGTGAACCTGCCCTCCCACACTCTCAGACAGTACATCCCAGACCTAACCACTGGAGTGAACCTGCCTCCCCCACTCTCAGACAGTACATCCCAGACCCTAACCACTGGAGTGAACCTGCCTCCCCACACTCTCAGACAGTACATCCCAGACCCTAACCACTGGAGTGAACCTGCCTCCTCCACACTCTCAGACAGTACATCCCAGACCCTAACCACTGGAGTGAACCTGCCTCCCCCACTCTCAGACAGTACATCCCAGACCCTAACCACTGGAGTGAACCTGCCTCTCCCACACTCTCAGACAGTACATCCCAGACCTAACCACTGGAGTGAACCTGCCTCTCCCCACACTCTCAGACAGTACATCCCA
This sequence comes from Hemiscyllium ocellatum, assembly GCF_020745735.1. Taxonomy (NCBI): domain Eukaryota; kingdom Metazoa; phylum Chordata; class Chondrichthyes; order Orectolobiformes; family Hemiscylliidae; genus Hemiscyllium; species Hemiscyllium ocellatum. The sequence goes on along the minus strand of NC_083415.1, from coordinate 3,098,280 downwards.
GACCCTAACCACTGGAGTGAACCTGCCTCCCCACACTCTCAGACAGTACATCCCAGACCCTAACCACTGGAGTGAACCTGCCTCCTCCACACTCTCAGACAGTACATCCCAGACCCTAACCACTGGAGTGAACCTGCCTCCCCACACTCTCAGACAGTACATCCAGACCCTAACCACTGGAGTGAACCTGCCCCTCCCACACTCTCAGACAGTACATCCCAGACCCTAACCACTGGAGTGAACCTGCCTCTCCCCACACTCTCAGACAGTACATCCCAGACCCTAACCACTGGAGTGAACCTGCCTCCCCACACTCTCAGACAGTACATCCCAGACCCTAACCACTGGAGTGAACCTGCCTCTCCCCACACTCTCAGACAGTACATCCCAGACCCTAACCACTGGAGTGAACCTGCCTTCCCACACTCTCAGACAGTACATCCCAGACCCTAACCACTGGAGTGAACCTGCCTCTCCCACACTCTCAGACAGTACATCCCAGACCCTAACCACTGGAGTGTACCTGCCTCCCCCACTCTCAGACAGTACATCCCAGACCCTAACCACTGGAGTGAACCTGCCTCTCCCACACTCTCAGACAGTACATCCCAGACCCTAACCACTGGAGTGAACCTGCCTCCCCCACACTCTCAGACAGTACATCCCAGACCCTAACCACTGGAGTGAACCTGCCTCCCCCACTCTCAGACAGTACATCCCAGACCCTAACCACTGGAGTGAACCTGCCTCTCCCCACACTCTCAGACAGTACATCCCAGACCCTAACCACTGGAGTGAACCTGCCTCTCCCCACACTCTCAGACAGTACATCCCAGACCCTAACCACTGGAGTGAACCTGACTCCTCCACACTCTCAGACAGTACATCCCAGACCCTAACCACTGGAGTGAACCTGCCTCCCCACACTCTCAGACAGTACATCCCAGACCCTAACCACTGGAGTGAACCTGCCTCCCACACTCTCAGACAGTACATCCCAGACCCTAACCACTGGAGTGAACCTGCCTCGTCCACACTCTCAGACAGTACATCCCAGACCCTAACCACTGGAGTGAACCTGCCTCCCCACTCTCAGACAGTACATCCCAGACCCTAACCACTGGAGTGAACCTGCCTCCCCCACTCTCAGACAGTACATCCCAGACCCTAACCACTGGAGTGAACCTGCCTCCCCACACTCTCAGACAGTACGTCCCAGGCTCTAATCACTGGAGTGAACCTGCCTCCCCACACTCTCAGACAGTACATCCCAGACCCTAACCACTGGAGTGAACCTGCCTCTCCCCACACTCTCAGACAGTACATCCCAGACCCTAACCACTGGAGTGAACCTGCCTCCTCCACACTCTCAGACAGTACATCCCAGACCCTAACCACTGGAGTGAACCTGCCTCCCCACACTCTCAGACAGTACATCCCAGACCCTAACCACTGGAGTGAACCTGCCCTCCCACACTCTCAGACAGTACATCCCAGACCCTAACCACTGGAGTGAACCTGCCCTCCCACACTCTCAGACAGTACATCCCAGACCCTAACCACTGGAGTGAACCTGCCTCCCCCACTCTCAGACAGTACATCCCAGACCCTAACCACTGGAGTGAACCTGCCTCCCCCACTCTCAGACAGTACATCCCAGACCCTAACCACTGGAGTGAACCTGCCTCCTCCACACTCTCAGACAGTACATCCCAGACCTAACCACTGGAGTGAACCTGCCTCCCCACACTCTCAGACAGTACATCCCAGACCCTAACCACTGGAGTGAACCTGCCTCCCCCACACTCTCTGACAGTACATCCCAGACCCTAACCACTGGGTGAACCTGCCTCTCCCACTCTCAGACAGTACATCCCAGACCCTAACCACTGGAGTGAACCTGCCTCCCCCACTCTCAGACAGTACCTCCCAGACCCTAACCACTGAGTGAACCTGCCTCCCCCACTCTCAGACAGTACATCCCAGACCCTAACCACTGGAGTGAACCTGCCTCTCCCACACTCTCAGACAGTACATCCCAGACCTAACCACTGGAGTGAACCTGCCCTCCCCACACTCTCAGACAGTACATCCCAGACCCTAACCACTGGAGTGAACCTGCCTCCCCACACTCTCAGACAGTACATCCCAGACCCTAACCACTGGAGTGAACCTGCCTCCCCCACACTCTCAGACAGTACATCCCAGACCCTAACCACTGGAGTGAACCTGCCTCCCCACACTCTCAGACAGTACAACCCAGACCCTAACCACTGGAGTGAACCTGCCTCCCCCACTCTCAGACAGTACATCCCAGACCCTAACCACTGGAGTGAACCTGCCTCCCCACACTCTCAGACAGTACATCCCAGACCCTAACCACTGGAGTGTACCTGCCTCCCCCTTCTCAGACAGTACATCCCAGACCCTAACCACTGGAGTGAACCTGCCTCCCCAACTCTCAGACAGTACATCCCAGACCCTAACCACTGGAGTGAACCTGCCCTCCCACACTCTCAGACAGTACATCCCAGACCCTAAACACTGGAGTGAACCTGCCTCCCCACTCTCAGACAGTACATCCCAGACCCTAACCACTGGAGTGAACCTGCGTCTCCCACACTCTCAGACAGTACATCCCAGACCCTAACCACTGGAGTGAACCTGCCTCGTCCACACTCTCAGACAGTACATCCCAGACCCTAACACTGGAGTGTACCTGCCTCCCCACTCTCAGACAGTACATCCCAGACCCTAACCACTGGAGTGAACCTGCCTCCCCCACACTCTCAGACAGTACATCCCAGACCCTAACCACTGGAGTGAACCTGCCTCGCCCACTCTCAGACAGTACATCCCAGACCCTAACCACTGAGTGAACCTGCCTCTCCCCACACTCTCAGACAGTACATCCCAGACCCTAACCACTGGAGTGAACCTGCCTCCCCCACACTCTCAGACAGTACATCCCAGACCCTAACCACTGGAGTGAACCTGCCTCTCCCCACACTCTCAGACAGTACATCCCAGACCCTAACCACTGGAGTGAACCTGCCTCTCCCCCACTCTCAGACAGTACATCCCAGACCCTAACCACTGGAGTGAACCTGCCTCCCCCACACTCTCAGACAGTACATCCCAGACCCTAACACTGGAGTGAACCTGCCTCTCCCCCACACTCTCAGACAGTACATCCCAGACCCTAACCACTGGAGTGAACCTGCCTCTCCCCCACACTCTCAGACAGTACATCCCAGACCCTAACCACTGGAGTGAACCTGCCTCTCCCCACACTCTCAGACAGTACATCCCAGACCCTAACCACTGGAGTGAACCTGCCCTCCCACACTCTCAGACAGTACATCCCAGACCCTAACCACTGGAGTGAACCTGCCTCCCCCACTCTCAGACAGTACATCCCAGACCCTAACCACTGGAGTGAACCTGCCTCCCCCACTCTCAGACAGTACATCCCAGACTCTAACCACTGGAGTGAACCTGCCTCCTCCACACTCTCAGACAGTACATCCCAGACCCTAACCACTGGAGTGAACCTGCCTCCCCCACACTCTCAGACAGTACATCCCAGACCCTAACCACTGGAGTGAACCTGCCTCCCCCACACTCTCAGACAGTACATCCCAGACCCTAACCACTGGAGTGAACCTGCCTCCCCACACTCTCAGACAGTACATCCCAGACCCTAACCACTGGAGTGAACCTGCCTCCCCCACACTCTCAGACAGTACATCCCAGACCCTAACCACTGGAGTGAACCTGCCCTCCCCACACTCTCAGACAGTACATCCCAGACCCTAACCACTGGAGTGAACCTGCCTCCTCCACACTCTCAGACAGTACATCCCAGACCCTAACCACTGGAGTGAACCTGCCCTCCCACACTCTCAGACAGTACATCCCAGACCCTAACCACTGGAGTGAACCTGCCTCCCCACACTCTCAGACAGTACATCCCAGACCCTAACCACTGGAGTGAACCTGCCTCCCCACACTCTCAGACAGTACATCCCAGACCCTAACCACTGGAGTGAACCTGCCTCCTCCACACTCTCAGACAGTACATCCCAGACCCTAACCACTGGAGTGAACCTGCCTCCCCACACTCTCAGACAGTACATCCCAGATCCTAACCACTGGAGTGAACCTGCCTCCCCCACACTCTCAGACAGTACATCCCAGACCCTAACACTGGAGTGTACCTGCCTCCCCCACACTCTCAGACAGTACATCCCAGACCTAACCACTGGAGTGAACCTGCCTCCCCCACACTCTCAGACAGTACATCCCAGACCCTAACCACTGGAGTGAACCTGCCTCCCCACACTCTCAGACAGTACATCCCAGACCTAACCACTGGAGTGAACCTGCCTCCCCCACACTCTCAGACAGTACATCCCAGACCCTAACCACTGGAGTGAACCTGCCTCCCCACACTCTCAGACAGTACATCCCAGACCTAACCACTGGAGTGAACCTGCCTCCCCACACTCTCAGACAGTACATCCCAGACCCTAACCACTGGAGTGAACCTGCTTCTCCTCCACACTATCAGACAGTACATCCCAGACCCTAACCACTGGAGTGAACCTGCCTCCCCACACTCTCAGACAGTACATCACAGACCCTAACCACTGGAGTGAACCTGCTCTCCTCCACACTCTCAGACAGTACATCCCAGACCCTAACCACTGGAGTGAACCTGCCTCTCCCCACACTCTCAGACAGTACATCCCAGACCCTAACCACTGGAGTGAACCTGCCTCCCCACACTCTCAGACAGTACATCCCAGACCTAACCACTGGAGTGAACCTGCCTCTCCCCACACTCTCAGACAGTACATCCCAGACCCTAACCACTGGAGTGAACCTGCCTCCCCACACTCTCAGACAGTACATCCCAGACCCTAACCACTGGAGTGAACCTGCCTCCCCCACTCTCAGACAGAACATCCCAGACCCTAACCACTGGAGTGAACCTGCCTCCCCCACACTCTCAGACAGTACATCCCAGACCCTAACCACTGGAGTGAACCTGCCCTTCCCACACTCTCAGACAGTACATCCCAGACTCTAACCACTGGAGTGAACCTGCCTCCTCCCACACTCTCAGACAGTACATCCCAGACCCTAACCACTGGAGTGAACCTGCCTCACCCACACTCTCAGACAGTACATCCCAGATCCTAACCACTGGAGTGAACCTGCCTTCCCACACTCTCAGACAGTACATCCCAGACCCTAACCACTGGAGTGAACCTGCCTCCCCCACACTCTCAGACAGTACATCCGAGATCCTAACCACTGGAGTGAACCTGCCCTCCCACACTCTCAGACAGTACATCCCAGACCCTAACCACTGGAGTGAACCTGCCTCCCCCACACTCTCAGACAGTACATCCCAGACCCTAACCACTGGAGTGTACCTGCCTCCCCCACACTCTCAGACAGTACATCCCAGACCCTAACCACTGGAGTGAACCTGCCTCCCCACACTCTCAGACAGTACATCCCAGACCCTAACCACTGGAGTGAACCTGCCTCCCATAACCTCTCGGACAGTACATCCCAGACCCTAACCACTGGAGTGAACCTGCCTCCCCCACACTCTCAGACAGTACATCCCAGACCCTAACCACTGGAGTGAACCTGCCTCCCCCACACTCTCAGACAGTACATCCCAGACCCTAACCACTGGAGTGAACCTGCCTCCCCCACACTCTCAGACAGTACATCCCAGACCCTAACCACTGGAGTGAACCTGCCCTCCCCACACTCTCAGACAGTACATCCCAGACCCTAACCACTGGAGTGAACCTGCCTCCCCCTCACTCTCAGACAGTACATCCCAGACCCTAACCACTGGAGTGAACCTGCCTCCCCAACTCTCAGACAGTACATCCCAGACCCTAACCACTGGAGTGAACCTGCCTCTCCCACACTCTCAGACAGTACATCCCAGACCTAACCACTGGAGTGAACCTGCCTCCTCCACACTCTCAGACAGTACATCCCAGATCCTAACCACTGGAGTGAACCTGCCTCTCCCCACACTCTCAGACAGTACATCCCAGACCCTAACCACTGGAGTGAACCTGCCTTCCCACACTCTCAGACAGTACATCCAGACCCTAACCACTGGAGTGAACCTGCCTCCCCACACTCTCAGACAGTACATCCCAGACCCTAACCACTGGAGTGAACCTGCCTCCCCCACACTCTCAGACAGTACATCCCAGACCCTAACCACTGGAGTGAACCTGCCTCTCCCACACTCTCAGACAGTACATCCCAGACCCTAACCACTGGAGTGAACCTACCTCTCCCCCACACTCTCAGACAGTACATCCCAGACCCTAACCACTGGAGTGAACCTGCCTCCCCCACACTCTCAGACAGTACATCCCAGACCCTAACCACTGGAGTGAACCTGCCTCTCCCCACACTCTCAGACAGTACATCCCAGACCCTAACCACTGGAGTGAACCTGCCTCCCACACTCTCAGACAGTACATCCCAGATCCTAACCACTGGAGTGAACCTGCCTCCCCCACTCTCAGACAGTACATCCCAGACCCTAACCACTGGAGTGAACCTGCCTCCCCCACTCTCAGACAGTACATCCCAGACCCTAACCACTGGAGTGAACCTGCCTCCCCACACTCTCAGACAGTACATCCCAGACCCTAACCACTGGAGTGAACCTGCCTCCCCCACACTCTCAGACAGTACTTCCCAGACCCTAACCACTGGAGTGAACCTGCCTCCCCACACTCTCAGACAGTACATCCCAGACCCTAACCACTGGAGTGAACCTGACTCCTCCACACTCTCAGACAGTACATCCCAGACCCTAACCACTGGAGTGAACCTGCCTTCCCACACTCTCAGACAGTACATCCCAGACCCTAACCACTGGAGTGAACCTGCCTCCCCCACACTCTCAGACAGTACATCCCAGACCCTAACCACTGGAGTGAACCTGCCCTCCCCACACTCTCAGACAGTACATCCCAGACCCTAACCACTGGAGTGAACCTGCCTCCTCCACACTCTCAGACAGTACATCCCAGACCCTAACCACTGGAGTGAACCTGCCTCCCCACTCTCAGACAGTACATCCCAGACCCTAACCACTGGAGTGAACCTGCCTCCCCACACTCTCAGACAGTACGTCCCAGACACTAACCACTGGAGTGAACCTGCCTCCCCCACTCTCAGACAGTACATCCCAGACCCAAACCACTGGAGTGAACCTGCCTCCCCACACTCTCAGACAGTACATCCCAGACCCTAACCACTGGAGTGTACCTTCCTCCCCCACTCTCAGACAGTACATCCCAGACCCTAAACACTGGAGTGAACCTGCCTCCCCAACTCTCAGACAGTACATCCCAGACCCTAACCACTGTACTGAACCTGCCTCTCCCACACTCTCAGACAGTACATCCCAGACCCTAACCACTGGAGTGAACCTGCGTCTCCCACACTCTCAGACAGTACATCCCAGACCCGAACCACTGGAGTGAACCTGCCTCCTCCACACTCTCAGACAGTACATCCCAGAACCTAACCACAGGAGTGAACCTGCCTCCCCCACTCTCAGACAGTACATCCCAGACCCTAACCACTGGAGTGAACCTGCCTCTCCCACACTCTCAGACAGTACATCCCAGACCCTAACCACTGGATTGAACCTGCCTACCCCACTCTCAGACAGTACATCCCAGACCTAACCACTGGAGTGAACCTGCCTCTCCCACACTCTCAGACAGTACATCCCAGACCCTAACCACTGGAGTGAACCTGCCTCCCCACACTCTCAGACAGTACATCCCAGACCCTAACCACTGGAGTGAACCTGCCCTCCCACACTCTCAGACAGTACATCCCAGACCCTAACCACTGGAGTGAACCTGCCTCCCCACACTCTCAGACAGTACATCCCAGACCCTAACCACTGGAGTGAACCTGCCCTCCCCACACTCTCAGACAGTACATCCCAGACCCTAACCACTGGAGTGAACCTGCCTCTCCCACACTCTCAGACAGTACATCCCAGACCCTAACCACTGGAGTGAACCTGCCTCTCCCACACTCTCAGACAGTACATCCCACATCCTAACCACTGGGTTGAACCTGCCTCCCCCACACTCTCAGACAGTACATCCCAGACCCTAACCACTGGAGTGAACCTGCCTCCCCCACTCTCAGACAGTACATCCCAGACCTAACCACTGGAGTGAACCTGCCTCCCCCACACTCTCAGACAGTACATCCCAGACCCTAACCACTGGAGTGAACCTGCCTCTCCCCCACACTCTCAGACAGTACATCCCAGACCCTAACCACTGGAGTGAACCTGCCTCCTCCACACTCTCAGACAGTACATCCCAGACCCTAACCACTGGAGTGAACCTGCCCTCCCACACTCTCAGACAGTACATCCCAGACCCTAACCACTGGAGTGAACCTGCCTCCCCACACTCTCAGACAGTACATCCCAGACCTAACCACTGGAGTGAACCTGCCTCTTCCACACTCTCAGACAGTACATCCCAGACCCTAACCACTGGAGTGACCTGCCTCTCCCACACTCTCAGACAGTACATCCCAGACCCTAACCACTGGAGTGAACCTGCCTCTCCCACACTCTCAGACAGTACATCCCAGACCCTAACCACTGGAGTGAACCTGCTTCTCCCCCACACTCTCAGACAGTACACCCCAGACCCTAACCACTGGAGTGAACCTGCCTCCTCCACACTCTCAGACAGTACATCCCAGACCCTAACCACTGGAGTGAACCTGCCTCCCCACACTCTCAGACAGTACATCCCAGACCTAACCACTGGAGTGAACCTGCCCTCCCACACTCTCAGACAGTACATCCCAGACCCTAACCACTGGAGTGAACCTGCCCTCCCCACACTCTCAGACAGTACATCCCAGACCCTAACCACTGGAGTGAACCTGCCCTCCCACACTCTCAGACAGTACATCCCAGACCCTAACCACTGGAGTGAACCTGCCTCTCCCCACACTCTCAGACAGTACATCACAGACCCTAACCACTGGAGTGAACCTGCCTCTCCCACACTCTCAGACAGTACATCCCAGACTCTAACCACTGGAGTGAACCTGCCTCTCCCACACTCTCAGACAGTACATCCCAGACCCTAACCACTGGAGTGAACCTGCCTCCCCACACTCTCAGACAGTACATCCCAGACCCTAACCACTGGAGTGAACCTGCCTCCCCACACTCTCAGACAGTACATCCCGACCCTAACCACTGGAGTGAACCTGCCTCCCCACACTCTCAGACAGTACATCCCAGACCTAACCACTGGAGTGAACCTGCCTCCCCACACTCTCAGACAGTACATCCCAGACCCTAACCACTGGAGTGTACCTTCCTCCCCCACTCTCAGACAGTACATCCCAGACCCAAACCACTGGAGTGAACCTGCCTCCCCACACTCTCAGACAGTACATCCCAGACCCTAACCACTGGAGTGAACCTGCCTCCCCCACTCTCAGACAGTACATCCCAGACCCTAACACTGGAGTGAACCTGCCTCCCCACACTCTCAGACAGTACATCCCAGACCGTAACCACTGTACTGAACCTGCGTCTCCCACACTCTCAGACAGTACATCCCAGATTCTAACCACTGGAGTGAACCTGCCTCCCCCACTCTCAGACAGTACATCCCAGACCCTAACCACTGGAGTGAACCTGCCTCTCCCACACTCTCAGACAGTACATCCCAGACCCTAACCACTGGAGTGAACCTGCCTCGTCCACACTCTCAGACAGTACATCCCAGAACCTAACCACTGGAGTGAACCTGCCTCCCCCACTCTCAGACAGTACATCCCAGACCCTAACCACTGGAGTGAACCTGCGTCTCCCACACTCTCAGACAGTACATCCCAGACCCTAACCACTGGAGTGAACCTGCCTCCCCACACTCTCAGACAGTACATCCCAGACCCTAAACACTGGAGTGAACCTGCCTCCCCACACTCTCAGACAGTACATCCCAGACCCTAACCACTGGAGTGAACCTGCCTCCCCACACTCTCAGACAGTACATCCCAGACCCTAACCACTGGAGTGAACCTGCCTCCCCACACTCTCAGACAGTACATCCCAGACCTAACCACTGGAGTGAACCTGCCTCTCCCACACTCTCAGACAGTACATCCCAGACCCTAACCACTGGAGTGAACCTGCCTCCTCCACACTCTCAGACAGTACATCCCAGACCCTAACCACTGGAGTGAACCTGCCTCCCCACACTCTCAGACAGTACGTCCCAGACCCTAACCACTGGAGTGAACCTGCCTCTCCCACACTCTCAGACAGTACATCCCAGACCCTAACCACTGGAGTGAACCTGCCTCCCCCACACTCTCAGACAGTACATCCCAGACCCTAACCACTGGAGTGAACCTGCCTCTCCCACACTCTCAGACAGTACATCCCAGACCCTAACCACTGGAGTGAACCTGCCTCCCCCACACTCTCAGACAGTACATCCCAGACCCTAACCACTGGAGTGAACCTGCCTCTCCCCACACTCTCAGACAGTACATCCCAGACCCTAACCACTGGAGTGAACCTGCCCTCCCACACTCTCAGACAGTACATCCCAGACCCTAACCACTGGAGTGAACCTGCCTCCCCACACTCTCAGACAGTACATCCCAGACCCTAACCACTGGAGTGAACCTGCCTCCCCCACTCTCAGACAGTACATCCCAGACCCTAACCACTGGAGTGAACCTGCCTCCCCACACTCTCAGACAGTACGTCCCAGACACTAACCACTGGAGTGAACCTGCCTCCCCACACTCTCAGACAGTACATCCCAGACCCTAACCACTGGAGTGAACCTGCCTCCCCACACTCTCAGACAGTACATCCCAGACCCTAACCACTGGAGTGAACCTGCCTCCCCCACTCTCAGACAGTACATCCCAGACCCTAACCACTGGAGTGAACCTGCCTCCCCACACTCTCAGACAGTACATCCCAGACCTAACCACTGGAGTGAACCTGCCTCTCCCACACTCTCAGACAGTACATCCCAGACCCTAACCACTGGAGTGAACCTGCCTCCCACACTCTCAGACAGTACATCCCAGACCCTAACCACTGGAGTGAACCTGCCTCTCCCACACTCTCAGACAGTACATCCCAGACCCTAACCACTGGAGTGAACCTGCCTCCTCCACACTCTCAGACAGTACATCCCAGACCCTAACCACTGGAGTGAACCTGCCTCTCCCACACTCTCAGACAGTACATCCCAGACCCTAACCACTGGAGTGAACCTGCCTCCCACACTCTCAGACAGTACATCCCAGACCCTAACCACTGGAGTGAACCTGCCTCCCCACACTCTCAGACAGTACATCCCAGACCCTAACCACTGGAGTGAACCTGCCTCCCCACACTCTCAGACAGTACATCCCAGACCCTAACCACTGGAGTGAACCTGCCTCTCCCACACTCTCAGACAGTACATCCCAGACCCTAACCACTGGAGTGAACCTGCCTCCTCCACACTCTCAGACAGTACATCCCAGACCCTAACCACTGGAGTGAACCTGCCTCCCCCACTCTCAGACAGTACATCCCAGACCCTAACCACTGGAGTGAACCTGCCTCCCCACACTCTCAGACAGTACGTCCCAGACCCTAACCACTGGAGTGAACCTGCCTCCCCACACTCTCAGACAGTACATCCCAGACCCTAACCACTGGAGTGAACCTGCCTCTCCCACACTCTCAGACAGTACATCCCAGACCCTAACCACTGGAGTGAACCTGCCTCCCCACACTCTCAGACAGTACATCCCAGACCCTAACCACTGGAGTGAACCTGCCTCCCACACTCTCAGACAGTACATCCCAGACCCTAACCACTGGAGTGAACCTGCCTCTCCCCACTCTCAGACAGTACATCCCAGACCCTAACCACTGGAGTGAACCTGCCTCCCCACACTCTCAGACAGTACATCCCAGACCCTAACCACTGGAGTGAACCTGCCTCTCCCACACTCTCAGACAGTACATCCCAGACCCTAACCACTGGAGTGAACCTGCCCTCCCACACTCTCAGACAGTACATCCCAGACCCTAACCACTGGAGTGAACCTGCCTCTCCCCACACTCTCAGACAGTACATCCCAGACCCTAACCACTGGAGTGAACCTGCCCTCCCACACTCTCAGACAGTACATCCCAGACCCTAACCACTGGAGTGAACCTGCCTCTCCCACACTCTCAGACAGTACATCCCAGACCCTAACCACTGGAGTGAACCTGCCTCCCCACACTCTCAGACAGTACATCCCAGACCTAACCACTGGAGTGAACCTGCCTCTCCCACACTCTCAGACAGTACATCCCAGACCCTAACCACTGGGTGAACCTGCCTCCCCCACACTCTCAGACAGTACATCCCAGACCCTAACCACTGGAGTGAACCTGCCTCCCCCACTCTCAGACAGTACATCCCAGACCCTAACCACTGGAGTGAACCTGACTCTCCCCACACTCTCAGACAGTACATCCCAGACCCTAACCACTGGAGTGAACCTGCCTTCCCACACTCTCAGACAGTACATCCCAGACCCTAACCACTGGAGTGAACCTGCCTCCCCACACTCTCAGACAGTACATCCCAGACCCTAACCACTGGAGTGAACCTGCCTCCCCACACTCTCAGACAGTACATCCCAGACCCTAACCACTGGAGTGAACCTGCCCTCCCACACTCTCAGACAGTACATCCCAGACCTAACCACTGGAGTGAACCTGCCCTCCCACACTCTCAGACAGTACATCCCAGACCCTAACCACTGGAGTGAACCTGCCTCCCACACTCTCAGACAGTACATCCCAGACCCTAACCACTGGAGTGACCTGCCTCCCCCACACTCTCAGACAGTACATCCCAGACCCTAACCACTGGAGTGAACCTGCCTCTCCCACACTCTCAGACAGTACATCCCAGACCCTAACCACTGGAGTGAACCTGCTTCTCCCCCACACTCTCAGACAGTACACCCCAGACCCTAACCACTGGAGTGAACCTGCCTCCTCCACACTCTCAGACAGTACATCCCAGACCCTAACCACTGGAGTGAACCTGCCTCCTCCACACTCTCAGACAGTACATCCCAGACCCTAACCACTGGAGTGAACCTGCCTCCCCACACTCTCAGACAGTACATCCCAGACCCTAACCACTGGAGTGAACCTGCCTCTCCCCACACTCTCAGACAGTACATCCCAGACCCTAACCACTGGAGTGAACCTGCCTCCCCACACTCTCAGACAGTACATCCCAGACCCTAACCACTGGAGTGAACCTGCCTCTCCCCACACTCTCAGACAGTACATCCCAGACCCTAACCACTGGAGTGAACCTGCCTCTCCCACACTCTCAGACAGTACGTCCCAGACCCTAACCACTGGAGTGAACCTGCCTCCCCACACTCTCAGACAGTACATCCCAGACCCTAACCACTGCAGTGAACCTGACTCCCCCACACCCTCAGACAGTACATCCCAGACCCTAACCACTGGAGTGAACCTGCCCTCCCACACTCTCAGACAGTACATCCCAGACCCTAACCACTGGAGTGAACCTGCCTCCCCACACTCTCAGACAGTACATCCCAGACCTAACCACTGGAGTGAACCTGCCTCCCCCACTCTCAGACAGTACATCCCAGACCCTAACCACTGGAGTGAACCTGCCTCCCCCACTCTCAGACAGTACATCCCAGACCCTAACCACTGGAGTGAACCTGCCTCTCCCACACTCTCAGACAGTACATCCCAGACCCTAACCACTGGAGTGAACCTGCCTCCTCCACACTCTCAGACAGTACATCCCAGACCCTAACCACTGGAGTGAACCTGCCTCCCCCACACTCTCAGACAGTACATCACAGACCCTAACCACTGGAGTGAACCTGCCCTCCCCACACTCTCAGACAGTACATCCCAGACCCTAACCACTGGAGTGAACCTGCCTCCCCACACTCTCAGACAGTACATCCCAGACCCAAACCACTGGAGTTAACCTGCCTCCTCCACACTCTCAGACAGTACATCCCAGACCCTAACCACTGGAGTGAACCTGCCTCCCCCACTCTCAGACAGTACATCCCACTCCCTAACCACTGGAGTGAACCTGCCTCCCCACACTCTCAGACAGTACATCCCAGACCCTAACCACTGGAGTGAACCTGCCTCCCCCACTCTCAGACAGTACATCCCAGACCCTAACCACTGAGTGAACCTGCCTCCCCCACTCTCAGACAGTACATCCCAGACCCTAACCACAGGAGTGAACCTGCCTCCCCCACTCTCAGACAGTACATCCCATACCCTAACCACTGGAGTGAACCTGCCCTCCCCACACTCTCAGACAGTACATCCCAGACCCTAACCACTGGAGTGAACCTGCCTCCCCCACACTCTCAGACAGTACATCCCAGACCCTAACCACTGGAGTGAACCTGCCTCCCCCACTCTCAGACAGTACATCCCAGACCCTAACCACTGGAGTGAACCTGCCTCCCCCACACTCTCAGACAGTACGTCCCAGACCCTAACCACTGGAGTGAACCTGCCTCCCCACACTCTCAGACAGTACATCCCAGACCCTAACCACTGGAGTGAACCTGCCTCTCCCACACTCTCAGACAGTACATCCCAGACCCTAACCACTGGAGTGAACCTGCCTCCCCCACACTCTCAGACAGTACATCCCAGTCCCTAACCACTGAAGTGAACCTGCGTCTACCACACTCTCAGACAGTACATCCCAGGCCCTAACCACTGGAGTGAACCTGCCTCCCACACTCTCAGACAGTACATCCCAGACCCTAACCACTGGAGTGAACCTGCCTCCCCCACACTCTCAGACAGTACATCCCAGACCCTAACCACTGGAGTGAACCTGCCTCCCCCACTCTCAGACAGTACATCCCAGACCCAAACCACTGGAGTGAACCTGCCTCCCCACACTCTCAGACAGTACATCCCAGACCCTAACCACTGGAGTGTACCTGCCTCCCCCACTCTCAGACAGTACATCCCAGACCCTAACCACTGGAGTGAACCTGCCTCCCCAACTCTCAGACAGTACATCCCAGACCTAACCACTGGAGTGAACCTGCCTCTCCCACACTCTCAGACAGTACATCCCAGACCTAACCACTGGAGTGAACCTGCCTCCCCCACTCTCAGACAGTACATCCCAGACCCTAACCACTGGAGTGAACCTGCCTCTCCCACACTCTCAGACAGTACATCCCAGACCCTAACCACTGGAGTGAACCTGCCTCGTCCACACTCTCAGACAGTACATCCCAGACCCTAACCACTGGAGTGAACCTGCCTCCCCCACTCTCAGACAGTACATCCCAGACCCTAACCACTGGAGTGAACCTGCCTCTCCCACACTCTCAGACAGTACATCCCAGACCCTAACCACTGGAGTGAACCTGCCTCTCCCACACTATCAGACAGTACATCCCAGACCCTAACCACTGGAGTGAACCTGCCTCCCCACACTCTCAGACAGTACATCCCAGACCCTAACCACTGGAGTGTACCTGCCTCCCCCACTCTCAGACAGTACATCCCAGACCCTAACCACTGGAGTGAACCTGCCTCCCCACACTCTCAGACAGTACGTCCCAGACTCTAACCACTGGAGTGAACCTGCCTCCCCCACACTCTCAGACAGTACATCCCAGACCCTAACCACTGGAGTGAACCTGCCTCTCCCACACTCTCAGACAGTACATCCCAGACCCTAACCAATGCAGTGAACCTGCCTCCTCCACACTCTCAGACAGTACATCCCAGACCCTAACCACTGGAGTGAACCTGCCTCCCCACACTCTCAGACAGTACGTCCCAGGCTCTAACCACTGGAGTGAACCTGCCTCCCCCACACTCTCAGACAGTACATCCCAGACCCTAACCACTGGAGTGAACCTGCCTCCCCCACTCTCAGACAGTACATCCCAGACCCTAACCACTGGAGTGAACCTGCCTCTCCCACACTCTCAGACAGTACATCCCAGACCCTAACCACTGGAGTGAACCTGCCTCCCCCACTCTCAGACAGTACATCCCAGACCCTAACCACTGGAGTGAACCTGCCTCCCCACACTCTCAGACAGTACGTCCCAGACACTAACCACTGGAGTGAACCTGCCTCCCCCACTCTCAGACAGTACATCCCAGACCCTAACCACTGGAGTGAACCTGCCTCCCCCACCCTCTCAGACAGTACATCCCAGACCCTAACCACTGGAGTGTACCTGCCTCCCCCCTCTCAGACAGTACATCCCAGACCCTAACCACTGGAGTGAACCTGCCTCCCCAACTCTCAGACAGTACATCCCAGACCCTAACCACTGGAGTGAACCTGCCTCTCCCACACTCTCAGACAGTGCATCCCAGATTCTAACCACTGCAGTGAACCTGCCTCCCCCACTCTCAGACAGTACATCCCAGACCCTAACCACTGGAGTGAACCTGCCTCTCCCACACTCTCAGACAGTACATCCCAGACCCTAACCACTGGAGTGAACCTGCCTCGTCCACACTCTCAGACAGTACATCCCAGACCCTAACCACTGGAGTGAACCTGCCTCCCCCACTCTCAGACAGTACATCCCAGACCCTAACCACTGGAGTGAACCTGCCTCTCCCACACTATCACACAGTACATCCCAGACCCTAACCACTGGAGTGAACCTGCCTCCCCCACACTCTCAGACAGTACATCCCAGACCCTAACCACTGGAGTGAACCTGCCTCTCCCACACTATCACACAGTACATCCCAGACCCTAACCACTGGAGTGAACCTGCCTCCCCACACTCTCAGACAGTACATCCCAGACCCTAACCACTGGAGTGAACCTGCCTCCCCCACTCTCAGACAGTACATCCCAGACCCTAACCACTGGAGTGAACCTGCCTCCCCACACTCTCAGACAGTACGTCCCAGACCCTAACCACTGGAGTGAACCTGCCTCTCCCACACTCTCAGACAGTACATCCCAGACCCTAACCACTGGAGTGAACCTGCCTCCCCACACTCTCAGACAGTACATCCCAGACCCTAACCACTGGAGTGAACCTGCCTCCCCCACTCTCAGACAGTACATCCCAGACCCTAACCACTGGAGTGAACCTGCCTCCCCACACTCTCAGACAGTACATCCCAGACCCTAACCACTGGAGTGAACCTGCCTCCCCACACTCTCAGACAGTACGTCCCAGACCCTAACCACTGGAGTGAACCTGCCTCCCCACACTCTCAGACAGTACATCCCAGACCCTAACCACTGAGTGAACCTGCCTCTCCCACACACTCAGACAGTACATCCCAGGCCCTAACCACTGGAGTGAACCTGCCTCTCCCCACACTCTCAGACAGTACATCCCAGACCCTAACCACTGGAGTGAACCTGCCTCCCCCACACTCTCAGACAGTACATCCCAGACCCTAACCACTGGAGTGAACCTGCCTCCCCCACTCTCAGACAGTACATCCCAGACCCTAACCACTGGAGTGAACCTGCCTCCCCACACTCTCAGACAGTACATCCCAGACACTAACCACTGGAGTGTACCTGCCTCCCCCACTCTCAGACAGAACATCCCAGACCCTAAACACTGGAGTGTACCTGCCTCCCCAACTCTCAGACAGTACATCCCAGACCTAACCACTGGAGTGAACCTGCCTCTCCCACACTCTCAGACAGTGCATCCCAGACCCTAACCACTGGAGTGAACCTGCCTCCCCCACTCTCAGACAGTACATCCCAGACCCTAACCACTGGAGTGAACCTGCCTCTCCCACACTCTCAGACAGTACATCCCAGACCCTAACCACTGGAGTGAACCTGCCTCGTCCACACTCTCAGACAGTACATCCCAGAACCTAACCACAGGAGTGTACCTGCCTCCCCCACTCTCAGACAGTACATCCCAGACCCTAACCACTGGAGTGAACCTGCCTCTCCCACACTCTCAGACAGTACATCCCAGATCCTAACCACTGGAGTGAACCTGCCTCTCCCACACTATCACACAGTACATCCCAGACCCTAACCACTGGAGTGAACCTGCCTCCCCCACACTCTCAGACAGTACATCCCAGACCCTAAACACTGGAGTGTACCTGCCTCCCCCACTCTCAGACAGTACATCCCAGACCCTAACCACTGGGTGAACCTGCCTCCCCACACTCTCAGACAGTACGTCCCAGGCTCTAACCACTGGAGTGAACCTGCCTCCCCCACACTCTCAGACAGTACATCCCAGACCCTAACCACTGGAGTGAACCTGCCTCTCCCACACTCTCAGACAGTACATCCCAGACCCTAACCAATGCAGTGAACCTGCCTCCTCCACACTCTCAGACAGTACATCCCAGACCCTAACCACTGGAGTGAACCTGCCTCCCCCACACTCTCAGACAGTACATCCCAGACCCTAACCACTGGAGTGAACCTGCCTCCCCCACTCTCAGACAGTACATCCCAGACCCTAACCACTGGAGTGAACCTGCCTCCCCACACTCTCAGACAGTACGTCCCAGGCTCTAACCACTGGAGTGAACCTGCCTCCCCACACTCTCAGACAGTACATCCCAGACCCTAACCACTGGAGTGAACCTGCCTCTCCCACACTCTCAGACAGTACATCCCAGACCCTAACCACTGGAGTGAACCTGCCTCCCCCTCAATCTCAGACAGTACATCCCGGTCCCTAACCACTGAGTGAACCTGCCTCTCCCACACTCTCAGACAGTACATCCCAGGCCCTAACCACTGGAGTGAACCTGCCTCTCCCCAACACTCTCAGACAGTACATCCCAGACCCTAACCACTGGGGTGAACCTGCCTCGTCCACACTCTCAGACAGTACATCCCAGACCCTAACCACAGGAGTGAACCTGCCTCCCCCACTCTCAGACAGTACATCCCAGACCCTAACCACTGGAGTGAACCTGCCTCCCCACACTCTCAGACAGTACATCCCAGACCCTAACCACTGGAGTGAACCTGCCTCCCCCACTCTCAGACAGTACATCCCAGACCCTAACCACTGGAGTGAACCTGCCTCCCCACACTCTCAGACAGTACATCCCAGACCCTAACCACTGGAGTGAACCTGCCTCCCCCACTCTCAGACAGAACATCCCAGACCCTAACCACTGGAGTGAACCTGCCTCCCCACACTCTCAGACAGTACATCCCAGACCGTAACCACTGTAGTGAACCTGCCTCTCCCACACTCTCAGACAGTGCATCCCAGATTCTAACCACTGCAGTGAACCTGCCTCCCCCACTCTCAGACAGTACATCCCAGACCCTAACCACTGGAGTGAACCTGCCTCTCCCACACTCTCAGACAGTACATCCCAGACCCTAACCACTGGAGTGAACCTGCCTCCCACACTCTCAGACAGTACATCCCAGACCCTAACCACTGGAGTGAACCTGCCTCCCCCACTCTCAGACAGTACATCCCAGACCCTAACCACTGGAGTGAACCTGCCTCTCCCACACTCTCAGACAGTACATCCCAGACCCTAACCACTGAGTGAACCTGCCTCTCCCACACTATCACACAGTACATCCCAGACCCTAACCACTGGAGTGAACCTGCCTCCCCACACTCTCAGACAGTACATCCCAGACCCTAACCACTGGAGTGAACCTGCCTCCCCCACTCTCAGACAGTACATCCCAGACCCGAACCACTGGAGTGAACCTGCCTCCCCACACTCTCAGACAGTACGTCCCAGGCTCTAACCACTGGAGTGAACCTGCCTCCCCCACACTCTCAGACAGTACATCCCAGACCCTAACCACTGGAGTGAACCTGCCTCTCCCACACTCTCAGACAGTACATCCCAGACCCTAACCACTGGAGTGAACCTGCCTCCCCACACTCTCAGACAGTACATCCCAGACCCTAACCACTGGAGTGAACCTGCCTCCCCCACACTCTCAGACAGTACATCCCAGACCCTAACCACTGGAGTGAACCTGCCTCCCCCACTCTCAGACAGTACATCCCAGACCCTAACCACTGGAGTGAACCTGCCTCCCCACACTCTCAGACAGTACGTCCCAGGCTCTAACCACTGGAGTGAACCTGCCTCCCCCACACTCTCAGACAGTACATCCCAGACCCTAACCACTGGAGTGAACCTGCCTCTCCCACACTCTCAGACAGTACATCCCAGACCCTAACCACTGGAGTGAACCTGCCTCCCCACACTCTCAGACAGTACATCCCGGTCCCTAACCACTGGAGTGAACCTGCCTCCCCACACTCTCAGACAGTACGTCCCAGACCCTAACCACTGGAGTGAACCTGCCTCCCCACACTCTCAGACAGTACATCCCAGACCCTAACCACTGGAGTGAACCTGCCTCCCCCACACTCTCAGACAGTACATCCCAGACCCTAACCACTGGAGTGAACCTGCCTCTCCCACACTCTCAGACAGTACATCCCAGACCCTAACCACTGGAGTGAACCTGCCTCCCCCACACTCTCAGACAGTACATCCCGGTCCCTAACCACTGGAGTGAACCTGCCTCTCCCACACTCTCAGACAGTACATCCCAGACCCTAACCACTGGAGTGAACCTGCCTCCCCCACTCTCAGACAGTACATCCCAGACCCTAACCACTGGAGTGAACCTGCCTCCCCACACTCTCAGACAGTACGTCCCAGACCCTAACCACTGGAGTGAACCTGCCTCCCCCACTCTCAGACAGTACATCCCAGACCCTAACCACTGGAGTGAACCTGCCTCCCCGACCCTCTCAGACAGTACATCCCAGACCCTAACCACTGGAGTGAACCTGCCTCCCCCACTCTCAGACAGTACATCCCAGACCCTAACCACTGGAGTGAACCTGCCTCCCCACACTCTCAGACAGTACATCCCAGACCGTAACCAGTGTACTGAACCTGCGTCTCCCACACTCTCAGACAGTACATCCCAGACCCTAACCACTGGTGTGAACCTGCCTCTCCCACACTCTCAGACAGTACATCCCAGACCCTAACCACTGGAGTGAACCTGCCTCTCCCACACTCTCAGACAGTACATCCCAGACCCTAACCACTGGAGTGAACCTGCCTCGTCCACACTCTCAGACAGTACATCCCAGAACCTAACCACTGGAGTGTACCTGCCTCCCCCACTCTCAGACAGTACATCCCAGACCCTAACCACTGGAGTGAACCTGCCTCTCCCACACTATCACACAGTACATCCCAGACCCTAACCACTGGAGTGAACCTGCCTCCCCCACACTCTCAGACAGTACATCCCAGACCCTAACCACTGGAGTGAACCTGCCTCCCCCACACTCTCAGACAGTACATCCCAGACCCTAACCACTGGAGTGAACCTGCCTCCCCCACTCTCAGACAGTACATCCCAGACCCTAACCACTGGAGTGAACCTGCCTCCCCCACACTCTCAGACAGTACATCCCAGACCCTAACCACTGGAGTGAACCTGCCTCCCCCACTCTCAGACAGTACATCCCAGACCCTAACCACTGGAGTGAACCTGCCTCCCCCACACTCTCAGACAGTACATCCCAGACCCTAACCACTGGAGTGAACCTGCCTCCCCACACTCTCAGACAGTACATCCCAGACCCTAACCACTGGAGTGAACCTGCCTCCCCCACACTCTCAGACAGTACATCCCAGACCCTAACCACTGGAGTGAACCTGCCTCCCCCACACTCTCAGACAGTACATCCCAGACCCTAACCACTGGAGTGAACCTGCCTCCCCACACTCTCAGACAGTACGTCCCAGGCTCTAACCACTGGAGTGAACCTGCCTCCCCACACTCTCAGACAGTACATCCCAGACCCTAACCACTGGAGTGAACCTGCCTCCCCCACAATCTCAGACAGTACATCCCGGTCCCTAACCACTGAAGTGAACCTGCGTCTACCACACTCTCAGACAGTACATCCCAGACCCTAACCACTGGAGTGAACCTGCCTCCCCCACACTCTCAGACAGTACATCCCAGACCCTAACCACTGGAGTGAACCTGCCTCTCCCACACTCTCAGACAGTACATCCCAGACCCTAACCACTGGAGTGAACCTGCCTCTCCCACACTCTCAGACAGTACATCCCACATCCTAACCACTGGAGTGAACCTGCCTTCCCACACTCTCAGACAGTACATCCCAGACCCTAACCACTGGAGTGAACCTGCCTCCCCCACTCTCAGACAGTACATCCCAGACCCTAACCACTGGAGTGAACCTGCCTCCCCCACTCTCAGACAGTACATCCCAGACCCTAACCACTGGAGTGAACCTGCCTCTCCCACACTCTCAGACAGTACATCCCAGACCCTAACCACTGGAGTGAACCTGCCTCGTCCACACTCTCAGACAGTACATCCCAGACCCTAACCACTGGAGTGAACCTGCCTCCCCCACACTCTCAGACAGTACATCCCAGACCCTAACCACTGGAGTGAACCTGCCTCCCCACACTCTCAGACAGTACATCCCAGACCCTAACCACTGGAGTGAACCTGCCTCCCCACACTCTCAGACAGTACATCCCAGACCCTAACCACTGGAGTGAACCTGCCTCTCCCCACTCTCAGACAGTACATCCCAGACCCTAACCACTGGAGTGAACCTGCCTCCCCCACTCTCAGACAGTACATCCCAGACCCTAACCACTGGAGTGAACCTGCCTCCCCCACTCTCAGACAGTACATCCCAGACCCTAACCACAGGAGTGAACCTGCCTCCCCCACTCTCAGACAGTACATCCCAGACCCTAACCACTGGAGTGAACCTGCCTCCCACACTCTCAGACAGTACATCCCAGACCCTAACCACTGGAGTGAACCTGCCCTCCCCACACTCTCAGACAGTACATCCCAGACCCTAACCACTGGAGTGAACCTGCCTCTCCCACACTATCAGACAGTACATCCCAGACCCTAACCACTGGAGTGAACCTGCCTCCCCCACACTCTCAGACAGTACATCCCAGACCCTAACCACTGGAGTGAACCTGCCTCCCCCACTCTCAGACAGTACATCCCAGACCCTAACCACTGGAGTGAACCTGCCTCCCCCACACTCTCAGACAGTACGTCCCAGGCTCTAATCACTGGAGTGAACCTGCCTCCTCCACACTCTCAGACAGTACATCCCAGACCCTAACCACTGGAGTGAACCTGCCTCCCCCACACTCTCAGACAGTACATCCCAGACCCTAACCACTGGAGTGAACCTGCCTCCCCCACACTCTCAGACAGTACATCCCAGACCCTAACCACTGGAGTGAACCTGCCTCTCCCACACTCTCAGACAGTACATCCCAGACCCTAACCACTGGAGTGAACCTGCCTCGTCCACACTCTCAGACAGTACATCCCAGACCCTAACCACAGGAGTGAACCTGCCTCCCCCACTCTCAGACAGTACATCCCACACCCTAACCACTGGAGTGAACCTGCCTCTCCCACACTCTCAGACAGTACATCCCAGATCCTAACCACTGGAGTGAACCTGCCTCCCCACACTCTCAGACAGTACATCCCAGACCCTAACCACTGGAGTGAACCTGCCTCCCCCACTCTCAGACAGTACATCCCAGACCCTAACCACTGGAGTGAACCTGCCTCCCCACACTCTCAGACAGTACGTCCCAGGCTCTAACCACTGGAGTGAACCTGCCTCCCCCACACTCTCAGACAGTACATCCCAGACCCTAACCACTGGAGTGAACCTGCCTCTCCCACACTCTCAGACAGTACATCCCAGACCCTAACCAATGCAGTGAACCTGCCTCCTCCACACTCTCAGACAGTACATCCCAGACCCTAACCACTGGAGTGAACCTGCCTCCCCCACACTCTCAGACAGTACATCCCAGACCCTAACCACTGGAGTGAACCTGCCTCCCCCACTCTCAGACAGTACATCCCAGACCCTAACCACTGGAGTGAACCTGCCTCCCCACACTCTCAGACAGTACGTCCCAGGCTCTAACCACTGGAGTGAACCTGCCTCCCCCACACTCTCAGACAGTACATCCCAGACCCTAACCACTGGAGTGAACCTGCCTCTCCCACACTCTCAGACAGTACATCCCAGACCCTAACCACTGGAGTGAACCTGCCTCCCCCACACTCTCAGACAGTACGTCCCAGGCTCTAACCACTGGAGTGAACCTGCCTCCCCCACACTCTCAGACAGTACATCCCAGACCCTAACCACTGAGTGAACCTGCCTCTCCCACACTCTCAGACAGTACATCCCAGACCCTAACCACTGGAGTGAACCTGCCTCTCCCCACACTCTCAGACAGTACATCCCAGACCCTAACCACTGGAGTGAACCTGCCTCCCCCACACTCTCAGACAGTACATCCCAGACCCTAACCACTGGAGTGTACCTGCCTCCCCCACTCTCAGACAGTACATCCCAGACCCTAACCACTGGAGTGAACCTGCCTCCCCACACTCTCAGACAGTACATCCCAGACACTACATCCCAGACACTAACCACTGGAGTGTACCTGCCTCCCCCACTCTCAGACAGTACATCCCAGACCCTAAACACTGGAGTGAACCTGCCTCCCCACTCTCAGACAGTACATCCCAGACCCTAACCACTGGAGTGAACCTGCCTCTCCCACACTCTCAGACAGTACATCCCAGACCCTAACCACTGGAGTGAACCTGCCTCCCCCACTCTCAGACAGTACATCCCAGACCCTAACCACTGGAGTGAACCTGCGTCTCCCACACTCTCAGACAGTACATCCCAGACCCGAACCACTGGAGTGAACCTGCCTCGTCCACACTCTCAGACAGTACATCCCAGACCCTAACCACTGGAGTGAACCTGCCTCCCCCACTCTCAGACAGTACATCCCACACCCTAACCACTGGAGTGAACCTGCCTCTCCCACACTCTCAGACAGTACATCCCAGACCCTAACCACTGGAGTGAACCTGCCTCTCCCACACTATCACACAGTACATCCCAGACCCTAACCACTGGAGTGAACCTGCCTCCCCCTCACTCTCAGATAGTACATCCCAGACCCTAACCACTGGAGTGAACCTGCCTCCCCCACTCTCAGACAGTACATCCCAGACCCTAACCACTGGAGTGAACCTGCCTCCCCACACTCTCAGACAGTACATCCCAGACCCTAACCACTGGAGTGAACCTGCCTCCTCCACACTCTCAGACAGTACATCCCAGACCCTAACCACTGGAGTGAACCTGCCTCCCCACACTCTCAGACAGTACATCCCAGACCCTAACCACTGGAGTGAACCTGCCTCCCCCACACTCTCAGACAGTACATCCCAGTCCCTAACCACTGAAGTGAACCTGCGTCTACCACACTCTCAGACAGTACATCCCAGACCTAACCACTGGAGTGAACCTGCCTCTCCCCACACTCTCAGACAGTACATCCCAGACCCTAACCACTGGAGTGAACCTGCCTCCCCCACTCTCAGACAGTACATCCCAGACCCTAACCACTGGAGTGAACCTGCCTCCCCACACTCTCAGACAGTACATCCCAGACCCTAACCACTGGAGTGAACCTGCCTCCCCCACTCTCAGACAGTACATCCCAGACCCTAACCACTGGAGTGAACCTGCCTCCCCACACTCTCAGACAGTACATCCCAGACCCTAACCACTGTACTGAACCTGCGTCTCCCACACTCTCAGACAGTACATCCCAGACCCTAACCACTGGAGTGAACCTGCCTCCCCACACTCTCAGACAGTACATCCCAGACCCTAACCACTGGAGTGAACCTGCCTCCCCACACTCTCAGACAGTACATCCCAGACCCTAACCACTGGAGTGAACCTGCCTCCCCCACACTCTCAGACAGTACATCCCAGACCCTAACCACTGGAGTGTACCTGCCTCCCCCACTCTCAGACAGTACATCCCAGACCCTAACCACTGGAGTGAACCTGCCTCCCCACACTCTCAGACAGTACGTCCCAGGCTCTAATCACTGGAGTGAACCTGCCTCCTCCACACTCTCAGACAGTACATCCCAGACCCTAACCACTGGAGTGAACCTGCCTCCCCCACACTCTCAGACAGTACATCCCAGACCCTAACCACTGGAGTGAACCTGCCTCCCCCACACTCTCAGACAGTACATCCCAGACCCTAACCACTGGAGTGAACCTGCCTCTCCCACACTCTCAGACAGTACATCCCAGACCCTAACCACTGGAGTGAACCTGCCTCCTCCACACTCTCAGACAGTACATCCCAGACCCTAACCACTGGAGTGAACCTGCCTCCCCCACTCTCAGACAGTACATCCCAGACCCTAACCACTGGAGTGAACCTGCCTCTCCCACACTCTCAGACAGTACATCCCACATCCTAACCACTGGAGTGAACCTGCCTCCCCCACACTCTCAGACAGTACATCCCAGACCCTAACCACTGGAGTGAACCTGCCTCCCCCACTCTCAGACAGTACATCCCAGACCCTAACCACTGGAGTGAACCTGCCTCCCCACACTCTCAGACAGTACGTCCCAGGCTCTAACCACTGGAGTGAACCTGCCTCCCCCACACTCTCAGACAGTACATCCCAGACCCTAACCACTGGAGTGAACCTGCCTCTCCCACACTCTCAGACAGTACATCCCAGATCCTAACCAATGCAGTGAACCTGCCTCCTCCACACTCTCAGACAGTACATCCCAGACCCTAACCACTGGAGTGAACCTGCCTCCCCCACACTCTCAGACAGTACATCCCAGACCCTAACCACTGGAGTGAACCTGCCTCCCCCACTCTCAGACAGTACATCCCAGACCCTAACCACTGGAGTGAACCTGCCTCCCCACACTCTCAGACAGTACGTCCCAGGCTCTAACCACTGGAGTGAACCTGCCTCCCCCACACTCTCAGACAGTACATCCCAGACCCTAACCACTGGAGTGAACCTGCCTCTCCCACACTCTCAGACAGTACATCCCAGACCCTAACCACTGGAGTGAACCTGCCTCCCCACACACTCTCAGACAGTACGTCCCAGGCTCTAACCACTGGAGTGAACCTGCCTCCCCCACACTCTCAGACAGTACATCCCAGACCCTAACCACTGGAGTGAACCTGCCTCCCCCACACTCTCAGACAGTACATCCCAGACCCTAACCACTGGAGTGAACCTGCCTCTCCCCACACTCTCAGACAGTACATCCCAGACCCTAACCACTGGAGTGAACCTGCCTCCCCCACACTCTCAGACAGAACATCCCAGACCCTAACCACTGGAGTGAACCTGCCTCCCCCACTCTCAGACAGTACATCCCAGACCCTAACCACTGGAGTGAACCTGCCTCCCCGACCCTCTCAGACAGTACATCCCAGACAGTACATCCCAGACACTAACCACTGGAGTGAACCTGCCTCCCCCACTCTCAGACAGTACATCCCAGACCCTAACCACTGGAGTGAACCTGCCTCCCCAACTCTCAGACAGTACATCCCAGACCGTAACCAGTGTACTGAACCTGCGTCTCCCACACTCTCAGACAGTACATCCCAGACCCTAACCACTGGAGTGAACCTGCCTCCCCCACTCTCAGACAGTACATCCCAGACCCTAACCACTGGAGTGAACCTGCCTCTCCCACACTCTCAGACAGTACATCCCAGACCCTAACCACTGGAGTGAACCTGCCTCCCCACACTCTCAGACAGTACATCCCAGATCCTAACCACTGGAGTGAACCTGCCTCCCCCACTCTCAGACAGTACATCCCAGACCCTAACCACTGGAGTGAACCTGCCTCTCCCACACTCTCAGACAGTACATCCCAGACCCTAACCACTGGAGTGAACCTGCCTCTCCCACACTATCAGACAGTACATCCCAGACCCTAACCACTGGAGTGAACCTGCCTCTCCCCTCACTCTCAGACAGTACATCCCAGACCCTAAACACTGGAGTGTACCTGCCTCCCCCACTCTCAGACAGTACATCCCAGACCCTAACCACTGGAGTGAACCTGCCTCCCCACACTCTCAGACAGTACATCCCAGACTCTAACCACTGGAGTGAACCTGCCTCCTCCACACTCTCAGACAGTACATCCTAGACTCTAACCACTGGAGTGAACCTGCCTCCCCCACACTCTCAGACAGTACATCCCAGACCCTAACCAATGCAGTGAATCTGCCTCACCCACACTCTCAGACAGTACATCCCAGACCCTAACCACTGGAGTGAACCTGCCTCCCCCACACTCTCAGACAGTACATCCCAGTCCCTAACCACTGAAGTGAACCTGCGTCTACCACACTCTCAGACAGTACATCCCAGACCTAACCACTGGAGTGAACCTACCACTCCCCCACACTCTCAGACAGTACATCCCAGACCCTAACCACTGGAGTGTACCTTCCTCCCCCACTCTCAGACAGTACATCCCAGACCCAAACCACTGCAGTGAACCTGCCTCCCCGACCCTCTCAGACAGTACATCCCAGACACTAACCACTGGAGTGTACCTTCCTCCCCCACTCTCAGACAGTACATCCCAGACCCTAAACACTGGAGTGTACCTGCCTCCCCAACTCTCAGACCGTACATCCCAGACCGTAACCACTGTAGTGAACCTGCCTCTCCCACACTCTCAGACAGTGCATCCCAGATTCTAACCACTGCAGTGAACCTGCCTCCCCCACTCTCAGACAGTACATCCCAGACCCTAACCACTGGAGTGAACCTGCGTCTCCCACACTCTCAGACAGTACATCCCAGACCCTAACCACTGGAGTGAACCTGCCTCGTCCACACTCTCAGACAGTACATCCCAGACCCGAACCACTGGAGTGTACCTGCCTCCCCCACTCTCAGACAGTACATCCCACACCCTAACCACTGGAGTGAACCTGCGTCTCCCACACTCTCAGACAGTACATCCCAGATCCTAACCACTGGAGTGAACCTGCCTCTCCCACACTATCACACAGTACATCCCAGACCCTAACCACTGGAGTGAACCTGCCTCCCCCACACTCTCAGACAGTACATCCCAGACCCTAACCACTGGAGTGTACCTGCCTCCCCCACTCTCAGACAGTACATCCCAGACCCTAACCACTGGGTGAACCTGCCTCCCCACACTCTCAGACAGTACGTCCCAGGCTCTAACCACTGGAGTGAACCTGCCTCCCCCACACTCTCAGACAGTACATCCCAGACCCTAACCACTGGAGTGAACCTGCCTCTCCCACACTCTCAGACAGTACATCCCAGACCCTAACCAATGCAGTGAACCTGCCTCCTCCACACTCTCAGACAGTACATCCCAGACCCTAACCACTGGAGTGAACCTGCCTCCCCCACTCTCAGACAGTACATCCCAGACCCTAACCACTGGAGTGAACCTGCCTCCCCCACTCTCAGACAGTACATCCCAGACCCTAACCACTGGAGTGAACCTGCCTCTCCCACACTCTCAGACAGTACATCCCAGACCCGAACCACTGGAGTGAACCTGCCTCGTCCACACTCTCAGACAGTACATCCCAGACCCTAACCACAGGGGTGAACCTGCCTCCCCTACTCTCAGACAGTACATCCCACACCCTAACCACTGGAGTGAACCTGCCTCTCCCACACTCTCAGACAGTACATCCCAGATCCTAACCACTGGAGTGAACCTGCCTCTCCCACACTATCACACAGTACATCCCAGACCCTAACCACTGGAGTGAACCTGCCTCCCCCACACTCTCAGACAGTACATCCCAGACCCTAACCACTGGAGTGAACCTGCCTCCCCCACTCTCAGACAGTACATCCCAGACCCTAACCACTGGAGTGAACCTGCCTCCCCCACACTCTCAGACAGTACATCCCAGACCCTAACCACTGGAGTGAACCTGCCTCCCCCACACTCTCAGACAGTACATCCCAGACCCTAACCACTGGAGTGAACCTGCCTCCCCACACTCTCAGACAGTACATCCCAGACCCTAACCACTGGAGTGAACCTGCCTCCCCACACTCTCAGACAGTACATCCCAGACCCTAACCACTGGAGTGAACCTGCCTCTCCCACACTCTCAGACAGTACATCCCAGACCCTAACCACTGGAGTGAACCTGCCTCTCCCACACTCTCAGACAGTACATCCCAGACCCTAACCAATGCAGTGAATCTGCCTCACCCAGACTCTCAGACAGTACATCCCAGACCCTAACCACTGGAGTGAACCTGCCTCCCCCACACTCTCAGACAGTACATCCCGGTCCCTAACCACTGAAGTGAACCTGCCTCCCCCACTCTCAGACAGTACATCCCAGACCCTAACCACTGGAGTGAACCTGCCTCCTCCACACTCTCAGACAGTACATCCCAGACCCTAACCACTGGAGTGAACCTGCCTCCCCACACTCTCAGACAGTACATCCCAGACCTAACCACTGGAGTGAACCTGCCTCTCCCACACTCTCAGACAGTACATCCCAGACCCTAACCACTGGAGTGAACCTGCCTCTCCCCACACTCTCAGACAGTACATCCCAGACCCTAACCACTGGAGTGAACCTGCCTCCCCCACTCTCAGACAGTACATCCCAGACCCTAACCACTGGAGTGAACCTGCCTCCCCCACTCTCAGACAGTACATCCCAGACCCTAACCACTGGAGTGAACCTGCCTCCCCACACTCTCAGACAGTACATCCCAGACCCTAACCACTGGAGTGAACCTGCCTCTCCCACACTCTCAGACAGTACATCCCAGACCCTAACCACTGGAGTGAACCTGCCTCCCCCACTCTCAGACAGTACATCCCAGACCCTAACCACTGGAGTGAACCTGCCTCCCCACACTCTCAGACAGTACATCCCAGACCCTAACCACTGGAGTGAACCTGCCTCTCCCACACTCTCAGACAGTACATCCCAGACCCTAACCACTGGAGTGAACCTGCCTCCTCCACACTCTCAGACAGTACATCCCAGACCCTAACCACTGGAGTGAACCTGCCTCCCCACACTCTCAGACAGTACATCCCAGACCCTAACCACTGGAGTGAACCTGCCTCCCCACACTCTCAGACAGTACATCCCAGACCCTAACCACTGGAGTGAACCTGCCTCTCCCCACACTCTCAGACAGTACATCCCAGACCCTAACCACTGGAGTGAACCTGCCTCCCCACACTCTCAGACAGTACATCCCAGACCCTAACCACTGGAGTGAACCTGCCTCCCCCACTCTCAGACAGAACATCCCAGACCCTAACCACTGGAGTGAACCTGCCTCCCCACACTCTCAGACAGTACATCCCAGACCCTAACCACTGGAGTGAACCTGCCTCCCCACACTCTCAGACAGTACATCCCAGACCCTAACACTGGAGTGAACCTGCCTCCCACACTCTCAGACAGTACATCCCAGACCCTAACCACTGGAGTGAACCTGCCTCTCCCACACTCTCAGACAGTACATCCCAGACCCTAACCACTGGAGTGAACCTGCCTCCCACACTCTCAGACAGTACATCCCAGACCCTAACCACTGGAGTGAACCTGCCTCCCCCACTCTCAGACAGTACATCCCAGACCCTAACCACTGGAGTGAACCTGCCTCTCCCACACTCTCAGACAGTACATCCCAGACCCTAACCACTGGAGTGAACCTGCCTCCCACACTCTCAGACAGTACATCCCAGACCCTAACCACTGGAGTGAACCTGCCTCCCCCACTCTCAGACAGTACATCCCAGACCCTAACCACTGGAGTGAACCTGCCTCTCCCACACTCTCAGACAGTACATCCCAGACCCTAACCACTGGAGTGAACCTGCCTCTCCCCACACTCTCAGACAGTACATCCCAGACCCGAACCACTGGAGTGAACCTGCCCTCCCCACACTCTCAGACAGTACATCCCAGACCCTAACCACTGGAGTGAACCTGCCTCCTCCACACTCTCAGACAGTACATCCCAGACCCTAACCACTGGAGTGAACCTGCCCTCCCCACACTCTCAGACAGTACATCCCAGACCCTAACCACTGGAGTGAACCTGCCTCCCCACACTCTCAGACAGTACATCCCAGACCCTAACCACTGGAGTGAACCTGCCTCTCCCCACACTCTCAGACAGTACATCCCAGACCCTAACCACTGGAGTGAACCTGCCTCCCCACACTCTCAGACAGTACATCCCAGACCCTAACCACTGGAGTGAACCTGCCTCTCCCCACACTCTCAGACAGTACATCCCAGACCCTAACCACTGGAGTGAACCTGCCTCCCCACACTCTCAGACAGTACATCCCAGACCCTAACCACTGGAGTGAACCTGCCTCTCCCACACTCTCAGACAGTACATCCCAGACCCTAACCACTGGAGTGAACCTGCCTCCCCCACACTCTCAGACAGTACATCCCAGACCCTAACCACTGGAGTGAACCTGCCTCTCCCACACTCTCAGACAGTACATCCCACATCCTAACCACTGGAGTGAACCTGCCTCCCCACACTCTCAGACAGTACGTCCCAGGCTCTAACCACTGGAGTGAACCTGCCTCCCCACACTCTCAGACAGTACATCCCAGACCCTAACCACTGGAGTGAACCTGCCTCCCCACACTCTCAGACAGTACATCCCAGACCCTAACCACTGGAGTGAACCTGCCTCCCCCACACTCTCAGACAGTACATCCCAGACCCTAACCACTGGAGTGAACCTGCCTCCCCCACTCTCAGACAGTACATCCCAGACCCTAACCACTGGAGTGAACCTGCCTCCCCCACTCTCAGACAGTACATCCCAGACCCTAACCACTGGAGTGAACCTGCCTCCCCCACACTCTCAGACAGTACATCCCAGACCCTAACCACTGGAGTGAACCTGCCTCCCCACACTCTCAGACAGTACATCCCAGACCCTAACCACTGGAGTGAACCTGCCTCCCCACACTCTCAGACAGTACATCCCAGACCCTAACCACTGGAGTGAACCTGCCTCCCCACACTCTCAGACAGTACATCCCAGACCCTAACCACTGGAGTGAACCTGCCTCTCCCACACTCTCAGACAGTACATCCCAGACCCTAACCACTGGAGTGAACCTGCCTCCCCACACTCTCAGACAGTACATCCCAGACCCTAACCACTGGAGTGAACCTGCCTCCCCACACTCTCAGACAGTACATCCCAGACCCTAACCACTGGAGTGAACCTGCCTCCCCCACACTCTCAGACAGTACATCCCAGACCCTAACCACTGAGTGAACCTGCCTCCCCCACTCTCAGACAGTACATCCCAGACCCTAACCACTGGAGTGAACCTGCCTCCCCCACACTCTCAGACAGTACATCCCAGATCCTAACCATTGGAGTGAACCTGCCTCCCCACACTCTCAGACAGTACATCCCAGACCCTAACCACTGGAGTGAACCTGCCTCTCCCACACTCTCAGACAGTACATCCCAGACCCTAACCACTGGAGTGAACCTGCCTCTCCCCACACTCTCAGACAGTACATCCCAGACCCTAACCACTGGAGTGAACCTGCCTCCCCCACTCTCAGACAGTCCATCCCAGACCCTAACCACTGGAGTGAACCTGCCTCCCCCACTCTCAGACAGTACATCCCAGACCCTAACCACTGGAGTGAACCTGCCTCCTCCACACTCTCAGACAGTACATCCCAGACCCTAACCACTGGAGTGAACCTGCCTCTCCCACACTCTCAGACAGTACATCCCAGACCCTAACCACTGGAGTGAACCTGCCTCCCCCACTCTCAGACAGTACATCCTAGACTCTAACCACTGGAGTGAACCTGCCTCCCCCACACTCTCAGACAGTACATCCCAGACCCTAACCACTGCACTGAACCTGCGTCTCCCACACTCTCAGACAGTACATCCTAGACTCTAACCACTGGAGTGAACCTGCCTCCTCCACACTCTCAGACAGTACATCCCAGACCCTAACCACTGGAGTGAACCTGCCTCCCCACACTCTCAGACAGTACATCCCAGACCCTAACCACTGGAGTGAACCTGCCTCTCCCCACACTCTCAGACAGTACATCCCAGACCCTAACCACTGGAGTGAACCTGCCTCTCCCACACTCTCAGACAGTACATCCCAGACCCTAACCACTGGAGTGAACCTGCCTCCCCACACTCTCAGACAGTACATCCCAGACCCTAACCACTGGAGTGAACCTGCCTCCCCCACTCTCAGACAGAACATCCCAGACCCTAACCACTGGAGTGAACCTGCCTCCCCACACTCTCAGACAGTACATCCCAGACCCTAACCACTGGAGTGAACCTGCCTCCCCACACTCTCAGACAGTACATCCCAGACCCTAACACTGGAGTGAACCTGCCTCCCACACTCTCAGACAGTACATCCCAGACCCTAACCACTGGAGTGAACCTGCCTCTCCCACACTCTCAGACAGTACATCCCAGATCCTAACCACTGGAGTGAACCTGCCCTCCCACACTCTCAGACAGTACATCCCAGACCCTAACCACTGGAGTGAACCTGCCTCCCCCACTCTCAGACAGTACATCCCAGACCCTAACCACTGGAGTGAACCTGCCTCTCCCACACTCTCAGACAGTACATCCCAGACCCTAACCACTGGAGTGAACCTGCCTCGTCCACACTCTCAGACAGTACATCCCAGACCCTAACCACTGGAGTGAACCTGCCTCCCCCACTCTCAGACAGTACATCCCAGACCCTAACCACTGGAGTGAACCTGCCTCTCCCACACTCTCAGACAGTACATCCCAGACCCTAACCACTGGAGTGAACCTGCCTCCCCCACACTCTCAGACAGTACATCCCAGACCCTAACCACTGGAGTGAACCTGCCCTCCCCACACTCTCAGACAGTACATCCCAGACCCTAACCACTGGAGTGAACCTGCCTCCTCCACACTCTCAGACAGTACATCCCAGACCCTAACCACTGGAGTGAACCTGCCTCCCACACTCTCAGACAGTACATCCCAGACCCTAACCACTGGAGTGAACCTGCCTCTCCCACACTCTCAGACAGTACATCCCAGACCCTAACCACTGGAGTGAACCTGCCTCTCCCCACACTCTCAGACAGTACATCCCAGACCCTAACCACTGGAGTGAACCTGCCCTCCCCACACTCTCAGACAGTACATCCCAGACCCTAACCACTGGAGTGAACCTGCCTCCCCACACTCTCAGACAGTACATCCCAGACCCTAACCACTGGAGTGAACCTGCCTCCCCACACTCTCAGACAGTACATCCCAGACCCTAACCACTGGAGTGAACCTGCCTCTCCCACACTCTCAGACAGTACATCCCAGACCCTAACCACTGGAGTGAACCTGCCTCCCCCACTCTCAGACAGTACATCCCAGACCCTAACCACTGGAGTGAACCTGCCTCTCCCACACTCTCAGACAGTACATCCCAGACCTAACCACTGGAGTGAACCTGCCTCCCCCACACTCTCAGACAGTACGTCCCAGGCTCTAATCACTGGAGTGAACCTGCCTCCTCCACACTCTCAGACAGTACATCCCAGACCCTAACCACTGGAGTGAACCTGCCTCCCCCACACTCTCAGACAGTACATCCCAGACCCTAACCACTGGAGTGAACCTGCCTCCCCCACACTCTCAGACAGTACATCCCAGACCCTAACCACTGGAGTGAACCTGCCTCCCCCACTCTCAGACAGTACCTCCCAGACCCTAACCCCTGGAGTGAACCTGCCTCCCCCACACTCTCAGACAGTACATCCCAGACCCTAACCACTGGAGTGAACCTGCCTCCCCCACTCTCAGACAGTACATCCCAGACCCTAACCACTGGAGTGAACCTGCCTCTCCCACACTCTCAGACAGTACATCCCAGACCCTAACCACTGGAGTGAACCTGCCTCCCCACACTCTCAGACAGTACATCCCAGACCCTAACCACTGGAGTGAACCTGCCTCCCCCACACTCTCAGACAGTACATCCCAGACCCTAACCACTGGAGTGAACCTGCCTCCCCACACTCTCAGACAGTACATCCCAGACCCTAACCACTGGAGTGAACCTGCCTCCCCCACACTCTCAGACAGTACATCCCAGACCCTAACCACTGGAGTGAACCTGCCTCCCCCACTCTCAGACAGTACATCCCAGACCCTAACCACTGGAGTGAACCTGCCTCCCCACACTCTCAGACAGTACATCCCAGACCCTAACCACTGGAGTGAACCTGCCTCCCCCACTCTCAGACAGTACATCCCAGACCCTAACCACTGGAGTGAACCTGCCTCCCCAACTCTCAGACAGTACATCCCAGACCCTAACCACTGGAGTGAACCTGCCCTCCCACACTCTCAGACAGTACATCCCAGACCCTAACCACTGGAGTGAACCTGCCTCCCCCACTCTCAGACAGTACATCCCAGACCCTAACCACTGGAGTGAACCTGCCTCTCCCACACTCTCAGACAGTACATCCCAGACCCTAACCACTGGAGTGAACCTGCCTCCCCACACTCTCAGACAGTACATCCCAGACCCTAACCACTGGAGTGAACCTGCCTCCCCCACTCTCAGACAGTACATCCCAGACCCTAACCACTGGAGTGAACCTGCCTCCCCCACACTCTCAGACAGTACATCCCAGACCCTAACCACTGGAGTGAACCTGCCTCCCCCACTCTCAGACAGTACATCCCAGACCCTAACCACTGGAGTGAACCTGCCTCCCCACACTCTCAGACAGTACATCCCAGACCCTAACCACTGGAGTGAACCTGCCTCCCCCACTCTCAGACAGTACATCCCAGACCCTAACCACTGGAGTGAACCTGCCTCCCCACACTCTCAGACAGTACATCCCAGACCCTAACCACTGGAGTGAACCTGCCTCCCCCCACACTCTCAGACAGTACATCCCAGACCCTAACCACTGGAGTGAACCTGCCTCTCCCCCACTCTCAGACAGTACATCCCAGACCCTAACCACTGGAGTGAACCTGCCTCCCCCACACTCTCAGACAGTACATCCCAGACCCTAACCACTGGAGTGAACCTGCCTCTCCCCACACTCTCAGACAGTACATCCCAGACCCTAACCACTGGAGTGAACCTGCCTCTCCCCCACACTCTCAGACAGTACATCCCAGACCCTAACCACTGGAGTGAACCTGCCTCCCCCCACACTCTCAGACAGTACATCCCAGACCCTAACCACTGGAGTGAACCTGCCTCTCCCCACACTCTCAGACAGTACATCCCAGACCCTAACCACTGGAGTGAACCTGCCCTCCCACACTCTCAGACAGTACATCCCAGATCCTAACCACTGGAGTGTACCTGCCTCCCCCACTCTCAGACAGTACATCCCAGACCCTAACCACTGGAGTGTACCTGCCTCCCCCACTCTCAGACAGTACATCCCAGACTCTAACCACTGGAGTGAACCTGCCTCCTCCACACTCGCAGACAGTACATCCCAGACCCTAACCACTGGAGTGAACCTGCCTCCCCCACACTCTCAGACAGTACATCCCAGACCCTAACCACTGGAGTGAACCTGCCTCCCCCACACTCTCAGACAGTACATCCCAGACCCTAACCACTGGAGTGAACCTGCCTCCCCACACTCTCAGACAGTACATCCCAGACCCTAACCACTGGAGTGAACCTGCCCTTCCCACACTCTCAGACAGTACATCCCAGACCCTAACCACTGGAGTGAACCTGACTCCCCCACACTCTCAGACAGTACATCCCAGACCCTAACCACTGGAGTGAACCTGCCCTTCGCACACTCTCAGACAGTACATCCCAGACTCTAACCACTGGAGTGAACCTGCCTCCCTCACACTCTCAGACAGTACATCCCAGACCCTAACCACTGGAGTGAACCTGCCCTCCCCACACTCTCAGACAGTACATCCCAGACCCTAACCACTGGAGTGAACCTGCCTCCTCCACACTCTCAGACAGTACATCCCAGACCCTAACCACTGGAGTGAACCTGCCTCACCCACACGGTCAGACAATACATCTCAGATCCAAACCACTGCAGTGAACCTGCCTCCCCCACACTCTCAGACAGTACATCCCAGACCCTAAACACTGGAGTGTACCTGCCTCCCCCACACTCTCAGACAGTACATCCCAGACCCTAACCACTGGAGTGAACCTGCCTCCCCCACACTCTCAGACAGTACATCCCAGACCCTAACCACTGGAGTGAACCTGCCTCCCCACACTCTCAGACAGTACATCCCAGACCCTAACCACTGGAGTGAACCTGCCTCCCCACACTCTCAGACAGTACATCCCAGACCCTAACCACTGGAGTGAACCTGCCTCCCCCACACTCTCAGACAGTACATCCCAGACCCTAACCACTGGAGTGAACCTGCTTCTCCTCCACACTCTCAGACAGTACATCCCAGACCCTAACCACTGGAGTGAACCTGCCTCCTCCACACTCTCAGACAGTACATCCCAGACCCTAACCACTGGAGTGAACCTGCCTCCCTCACACTTTCAGACAGTACATCACAGACCCTAACCACTGCAGTGAACCTGCTTCTCCTCCACACTCTCAGACAGTACATCCCAGACCCTAACCACTGGAGTGAACCTGCCTCCCCACACTCTCAGACAGTACATCCCAGACCATAACCACTGGAGTGAACCTGCCTCCCCCACACTCTCAGACATTACATCCCAGACCCTAACCACTGGAGTGAACCTGCCTCTCCCCACACTCTCAGACAGTACATCCCAGACCCTAACCACTGCAGTGAACCTGCCTCCCCCAAACTCTCAGACAGTACATCCCAGACCCTAACCACTGGAGTGTACCTTCCTCCCCCACTCTCAGACAGAACATCCCAGACCCTAACCACTGGAGTGAACCTGCCTCCCCCACACTCTCAGACAGTACATCCCAGACCCTAACCACTGGAGTGAACCTGCCCTCCGCACACTCTCAGACAGTACATCCCAGACTCTAACCACTGGAGTGAACCTGCCTCCTCCACACTCTCAGACAGTACATCCCAGACCCTAACCACTGGAGTGAACCTGCCTCCCCACACTCTCAGACAGTACATCCCAGACCCTAACCACTGGAGTGAACCTGCCCTTCCCACACTCTCAGACAGTACATCCCAGATTCTAACCACTGGAGTGAACCTGCCTCCCCCACACTCTCAGACAGTACATCCGAGATCCAAACCACTGGAGTGAACCTGCCCATCCCACACTCTCAGACAGTACATCCCAGACCCTAACCACTGGAGTGAACCTGCCTCCCCACACTCTCAGACAGTACATCCCAGACCCTAACCACTGGAGGGTACCTGCCTCCCCCACACTCTCAGACAGTACATCCCAGACCCTAACCACTGGAGTGAACCTGCCTGCCATAAGCTCTCGGACAGTACATCCCAGACCCTAACCACTGGAGTGAACCTGCCTCCCATAACCTCTCGGACAGTACATCCCAGATCCTAACCACTGGAGTGAACCTGCCTCCCCCACACTCTCAGACAGTACATCCCAGACCCTAACCACTGGAGTGAACCTGCCTCCCCCACACTCTCAGACAGTACATCCCAGACCCTAACCACTGGAGTGAACCTGCCTCCCCCACACTCTCAGACAGTACATCCCAGACCCTAACCACTGGAGTGAACCTGCCTCCCCCACACTCTCAGACAGTACATCCCAGACCCTAACCACTGGAGTGAACCTGCCTCCCCCACACTCTCAGACAGTACATCCCAGACCCTAACCACTGGAGTGAACCTGCCTCCCCACACTCTCAGACAGTACATCCCAGACCCTAACCACTGGAGTGAACCTGCCTCCCCACACTCTCAGACAGTACATCCCAGACCCTAACCACTGGAGTGAACCTGCTTCTCCCCCACACTCTCAGACAGTACATCCCAGACCCTAACCACTGGAGTGAACCTGCCTCCCCACACTCTCAGACAGTACATCCCAGACCCTAACCACTGGAGTGAACCTGCCTCCCCCACACTCTCAGACAGTACATCCCAGACCCTAACCACTGGAGTGAACCTGCTTCCTCCACACTCTCAGACAGTACATCCCAGACCCTAACCACTGGAGTGAACCTGCTCTCCTCCACACTCTCAGACAGTACATCCCAGACCCTAACCACTGGAGTGAACCTGCCTCCCCCACACTCTCAGACAGTACATCCCAGACCCTAACCACTGGAGTGAACCTGCTTCTCCTCCACACTCTCAGACAGTACATCCCAGACCCTAACCACTGGAGTGAACCTGCCTCCCCACACTCTCAGACAGTACATCCCAGACCCTAACCACTGGAGTGAACCTGCCTCTCCCCACACTCTCAGACAGTACATCCCAGACCCTAACCACTGGAGTGAACCTGCCTCTCCCACACTCTCAGACAGTACATCCCAGACCCTAACCACTGCAGTGAACCTGCCTCCCCCACTCTCAGACAGAACATCCCAGACCCTAACCACTGGAGTGAACCTGCCTCCCCCACTCTCAGACAGTACATCCCAGACCCTAACCACTGGAGTGAACCTGCCTCCCCCACACTCTCAGACAGTACATCCCAGACCCTAACCACTGGAGTGAACCTGCCTCCCCACACTCTCAGACAGTACATCCCAGACCCTAACCACTGGAGTGAACCTGCCTCCTCCACACTCTCAGACAGTACATCCCAGACCCTAACCACTGGAGTGAACCTGCCTCACCCACACTCTCAGACAGTACATCCCAGATCCTAACCACTGGAGTGAACCTGCCCTCCCACACTCTCAGACAGTACATCCCAGATTCTAACCACTGGAGTGAACCTGCCTCCCCCACACTCTCAGACAGTACATCCCAGACCCTAACCACTGGAGTGAACCTGCCTCCCACACTCTCAGACAGTACATCCCAGACCCTAACCACTGGAGTGAACCTGCCTCCCCCACACTCTCAGACAGTACATCCCAGACCCTAACCACTGGAGTGAACCTGCCTGCCATAAGCTCTCGGACAGTACATCCCAGACCCTAACCACTGGAGTGAACCTGCCTGCCATAACCTCTCGGACAGTACATCCCACATCCTAACCACTGGAGTGAACCTGCCTCCCCCACACTCTCAGACAGTACATCCCAGACCCTAACCACTGGAGTGAACCTGCCTCCCCCACGCTCTCAGACAGTACATCCCAGACCCTAACCACTGGAGTGAACCTGCCTCCCCTACACTCTCAGACAGTACATCCCAGACCCTAACCACTGGAGAAAACCTGCCTCCCCCACACTCTCAGACAGTACATCCCAGACCCGAACCACTGGAATGAACCTGCCTCTCCCCTCCACTCTCAAACAGTACATCCCAGATCCTAACCACTGGAGTGAACCTGCCTCCCCTAACCTCTCAGACAGTACATCCCAGACCCTAACCACTGGAGTGAACCTGCCTCTCCCACACTCTCAGACAGTACATCCCAGACCCTAACCACTGGAGTGAACCTGCCTCCTCCACACTCTCAGACAGTACATCCCAGATCCTAACCACTGGAGTGAACCTGCCTCTCCACCGCACTCTCAGACAGTACATCCCAGATCCGAACCACTGGATTGAACCTGCCCTTCCCACACTCTCAGACAGTACATCCCAGACCCTAACCACTGGAGAATACGTGCCACTCCCCTACACACTCAGACAGTACATCCCAGACCCTAACCACTAGAGTGAACCTGCCTCCCCCACACTCTCAGACAGTACATCCCAGACCC
Organism: Hemiscyllium ocellatum; assembly: GCF_020745735.1. Classification (NCBI taxonomy): domain Eukaryota; kingdom Metazoa; phylum Chordata; class Chondrichthyes; order Orectolobiformes; family Hemiscylliidae; genus Hemiscyllium; species Hemiscyllium ocellatum. The sequence continues at coordinate 3,056,284 of NC_083415.1, read as the reverse complement.
TAACCACTGGCGTGTACCTGCCTCCCCCACACTCTCAGACAGTACATCCCAGACCCTAACCACTGGAGTGAACCTGCGTCTCCCACACTCTCAGACAGTACATCCCAGACCCTAACCACTGGAATGAACCTACCTCTCCCCCACACTCTCAGACAGTACATCCCAGATCCTAACCACTGGAGTGTACCTGCCTCCCCCACTCTCAGACAGTACATCCCAGACCCTAACCACTGGAGTGAACCTGCGTCTCCCACACTCTCAGACAGTACATCCCAGATCCTAACCACTGGGGTGATCCTGCCTCCCCCACACTCTCAGACAGTACATCCCAGACCCTAACCACTGGAGTGTACCTGCCTCCCCCACTCTCAGACAGTACATCCTAGACTCTAACCACTGGAGTGAACCTGCCTCCTCCACACTCTCAGACAGTACATCCCAGACCCTAACCACTGCAGTGAACCTGCCTCCCCCACACTCTCAGACAGTACATCCCAGACCCTAACCACTGGAGTGCACCTTCCTCCCCCACACTCTCAGACAGTACATCCCAGAACCTAACCACTGGAGTGAACCTGACTCCTCCACACTCTCAGACAGTACATCCCAGACCCTAACAACTGGAGTGAACCTGCCCTTCGCACAATCTCAGACAGTACATCCCAGACTCTAACCACTGGAGTGAACCTGCCTCCCCCACACTCTCAGACAGTACATCCCAGACCCTAACCACTGGAGTGAACCTGCCCTTCGCACAATGTCAGACAGTACATCCCAGACTCTAACCACTGGAGTGAACCTGACTCCTCCACACTCTCAGACAGTACATCCCAGACTCTAACCACTGGAGTGAACCTGCCTCACCCACACGGTCAGACAGTACATCCCAGATCCTAACCAATGGAGTGAACCTGCCCTTCGCACACTCTCAGACAGTACATCCCAGACCCAAACCACTGCAGTGAACCTGCCTCTCCCACACTCTCAGAAAGTACATCCCAGACCCAAACCACTGCAGTGAACCTGCCTCCCCCACACTCTCAGACAGTACATCCCAGACCCTAAACACTGGAGGGTACCTGCATCCCCCACACTCTCAGACAGTACATCCCAGACCATAACCACTGGAGTGAACCTGCCTCCCCCACACTCTCATACAGTACATCCCAGACCCTTACCACTGGAGTGAACCTGCCTCCCCGACACTCTCAAACAGTACATCCCAGACCCTAACCACTGGAGTGATCCTGCTTCTCCCCCGCACTCTCAGACAGTACATCCCAGACCCTAAGCACTGGAGTGTACCTGCCTCCCCCACACTCTCAGACAGTACATCACAGACCATAACCACTGGAGTGAACCTGCCTCCCCCACACTCTCAGACAGTACATCCCAGACCCTAACCACTGGAGTGAACCTGCCTCCCCGACACTCTCAAACAGTACATCCCAGACCCTAACCACTGGAGTGATCCTGCTTCTCCCCCGCACTCTCAGACAGTACATCCCAGACCCTAACCACTGGAGTGAACCTGCCTCCCTCACACTTTCAGACAGTACATCCCAGACCCCAACCACTGGAGTGAACCTGCCTCCCTCACACTTTCAGACAGTACATCCCAGACCCTAACCACTGGAGTGAACCTGCTTCTCCTCCACACTCTCAGACAGTACATCCCAGACCCTAACCACTGGAGTGAACCTGCTTCTCCTCCACACTATCAGACAGTACATCCCAGACCCTAACCACTGCAGTGAACCTGCCTCCCCCACACTCTCAGACAGTACATCCCAGACCCTAACCACTGGTGTGTACCTTCCTCCCCCACTCTCAGACTGTACATCCCAGACCCAAACCACTGGAGTGAACCTGCCTCTCCCCTACACTCTCAGACAGTCCATCCCAGACCCTAACCACTGCAGTGAACCTGCCTCCCCCAAACTCTCAGACAGTACATCCCAGACCCTAAGCACTGGAGTGTACCTTCCTCCCCCACTCTCAGACAGTACATCCCAGACCCTAACCAAAGGGGTGAACCTGCCTCCCCCACACTCTCAGACAGTACATCCCAGACCCCAACCACTGGAGTGTACCTGGCTCCCCCACACTCTCAGACAGTACATCCCAGACCCTAACCACTGGAGTGAACCTGCCTCCACTACACTTTCAGACAGTACATCCCAGACCCTAACCAGTGGAGTGAACCTGCTTCTCCTCCACACTCTCAGACAGTACATCCCAGACCCTAACCACTGCAGTGAACCTGCCTCCCCACACTCTCAGACAGAACATTCCAAACCCAAATAACTGCAGTGAACCTGCCTCCCCAACCCTCTCAGACAGTACATCCCAGACACTAACCACTGGAGTGTACCTGCCTCCCAACTCTCAGACAGTACATACCAGACCCTAACGACTGGCGTGAACCTGCGTCTCCCACACTCTCAGACAGTACATCCGAGACCCTAACCACTGGAGTGAACCTGCCTCGTCCACACTCTCAGACAGTACATCCCAGACCCTAACCACAGGAGTGTACCTGCCTCCCCCACTCTAAGACAGTACATCCCACACCCTAACCACTGGAGTGAACCTGCGTCTCCCACACTCTCAGACAGTACATCCCAGATCCTAACCACTGGAGTGAACCTGCCTCTACCCCACACTCTCAGACAGTACATCCCAGACCCGAACCACTGGAGTGAACCTGCCCTTCGCACACACTCAGACAGTACATCCCAGACCCTAACCACTGGAGTGAACCTGCCTCCTCCACACTCTCCGACAGTACATCCCAGAACCTAACCACTGGAATGAACCTGCCCTTCCCACACTCTCAGACAGTACATCCCAGACCCTAACCACTGGAGTGAACCTGCCCTTCCCACACTCTCAGACAGTACATCCCAGATCCTAACCACTGGAGTGAACCTGCCTCTCCCCTACACTCTCAGACAGTACATCCCAGACCCTAACCACTGGAGTGAACCTGCCCTTCCCACACTCTCAGACAGTACATCCTAGACCCTAACCACTGGAGTGAACCTGCCTCTCCCCTACACTCTCAGACAGTACATCCCAGACCCTAACTACTGGAGTGAACCTGCCCTTCCCACACTCTCAGACAGTACATCCTAGACCCTAACCACTGGAGTGAACCTGCCTCTCCCACACTTTCAGACAGTACATCCCAGACCCAAACCACTGGAGTGTAGCTGCCTCCCCCACACTCTCAGACAGTACATCCTAGACTCTAACCACTGGAGTGAACCTGCTTCTCTTCCACACTCTCAGACAGTACATCCCAGATACTAACCACTGGAGTGAACCTGCCCTTCCCACACTCTCAGACAGTACATTCTAGACCCCAACCACTGGAGTGAACCTGCCTCCCCCACACTTTCAGACAGTACATCCCAGACCCTAACCACTGCAGTGAACCTGCCTCCCCCACACTCTCAGACAGTACATCCCAGACCCTAACCACTGGAGTGTACCTTCCTCCCCCACTCTCAGACAGTACATCCCAGACCCAAACCACTGCAGTGAACCTGCCTCCCCGACCCTCTCAGACAGTACATCCCAGACACTAACCACTGGAGTGTACCTTCCTCCCCCTTCTCAGACAGTACATCCCAGACCCTAAACACTGGAGTGTACCTGCCTCCCCAACTCTCAGACAGTACATCCCAGACCCTAACTACTGGAGTGAACCTGCCCTTCGTACACTCTCAGACAGTACATCCCAGACCCTAAACACTGGAGTGTACCTGCCTCCCCCACTCTCAGACAGTATATCCCAGACCCGAACCACTGGCGTGAAACTGCGTCTCCCACACTCTCAGACAGTACATCCCACACCCTAACCACTGGAGTGAACCTGCCTCGTCCACACTCTCAGACAGTACATCCCAGACCCTAACCACAGGAGTGTACCTGCCTCCCCCACTCTCAGACAGTACATCCCACACCCTAACCACTGGAGTGAACCTGCCTCCCCGACACTCTCAGACAGTACATCCCAGACCCTAACCACTGGAGTGAACCTGCCTTCGCCCACTCTCAGACAGTACATCCCAGATTCTAACCACTGGAGTGAACCTGCACTTCCCACACTCTCAGACAGTACATCCCAGACCCTAAACACTGGAGTGTACCTGCCTCCCCCACTCTCAGACAGTACATCCCAGATCCTAACCACTGGAGTGAACCTGCCTCTCCCCCACACTCTCAGACAGTACATCCCAGACCCGAACCACTGGAGTGAACCTGCCTCTCCCCCACACTCTCAGACTGTACATCCCAGACCCTAAACAGTGGAGTGTACCTGCCCATCCCACACTCTCAGACAGTACATCCCAGATCCTAACCACTGGAGTGTACCTGCCTCCCCCACTCTCAGACAGTACATCCCAGACCCTAACCACTTGAGTGTACCTGCCTCCCCCACTCTCAGACAGTACATCCTAGACTCTAACCACTGGAGTGAACCTGCCTCCTCCACACTCGCAGACAGTACATCCCAGACCCTAACCACTGCAGTGAACCTGCCTCCCCCACACTCTCAGACAGTACATCCCAGACCCTAACCACTGGAGTGCACCTTCCTCCCCCACACTCTCAGACAGTACATCCCAGACCCTAACCACTGGAGTGAACCTGACTCCTCCACACTCTCAGACAGTACATCCCAGACCATAACCACTGGAGTGAACCTGCCCTTCGCACAATCTCAGACAGTACATCCCAGACCCTAACCACTGGAGTGAACCTGACTCCTCCACACTCTCAGACAGTACATCCCAGACCCTAACCACTGGAGTGAACCTGCCCTTCGCACAATCTCAGACAGTACATCCCAGACTCTAACCACTGGAGTGAACCTGCCTCCCTCACACTCTCAGACAGTACATCCCAGACCCTAACCACTGGAGTGAACCTGCCCTTCGCACAATCTCAGACAGTACATCCCAGACTCTAACCACTGGAGTGAACCTGACTCCTCCACACTCTCAGACAGTACATCCCAGACTCTAACCACTGGAGTGAACCTGCCTCACCCACACGGTCAGACAGTACATCCCAGATCCTAACCACTGCAGTGAACCTGCCTCCCCCACACTCTCAGACAGTACATCCCAGACCCTAAACACTGGAGGGTACCTGCCTCCCCCACACTCTCAGACAGTACATCCCAGACCATAACCACTGGAGTGAACCTGCCTCCCCCACACTCTCAGACAGTACATCCCAGACCCTTACCACTGGAGTGAACCTGCCTCCCCGACACTCTCAAACAGTACATCCCAGACCCTAACCACTGGAGTGATCCTGCTTCTCCCCCGCACTCTCAGACAGTACATCCCAGACCCTAACCACTGGAGTGAACCTGCCTCCCTCACACTTTCAGACAGTACATCCCAGACCCTAACCACTGGAGTGAACCTGCCTCCCCCACACTCTCAGACAGTACATCCCAGACCCTAACCACTGGAGTGAACCTGCCTCCCTCACACTTTCAGACAGTACATCCCAGACCCTAACCACTGGAGTGAACCTGCTTCTCCTCCACACTCTCAGACAGTACATCCCAGACCCTAACCACTGGAGTGAACCTGCTTCTCCTCCACACTCTCAGACAGTACATCCTAGACCCTAACCACTGGAGTGAACCTGCTTCTCCTCCACACTATCAGACAGTACATCCCAGACCATAACCACTGCAGTGAACCTGCCTCCCCCACACTCTCAGACATTACATCCCAGACCCTAACCACTGGTGTGTACCTTCCTCCCCCACTCTCAGACTGTACATCCCAGACCCAAACCACTGCAGTGAACCTGCCTCCCCCAAACTCTCAGACAGTACATCCCAGACCCTAAGCACTGGAGTGTACCTTCCTCCCCCACTCTCAGACAGTACATCCCAGACCCTAACCAAAGGGGTGAACCTGCCTCCCCCACACTCTCAGACAGTACATCCCAGACCCCAACCACTAGAGTGTACCTGGCTCCCCCACACTCTCAGACAGTACATCCCAGACCCTAACCACTGTAGTGAACCTGCCCTTCGCACAATCTCAGACAGTACATCCCAGACTCTAACCACTGGAGTGAACCTGACTCCTCCACACTCTCAGACAGTACATCCCAGACCATAACCACTGGAGTGAACCTGCCTCACCCACACGGTCAGACAGTACATCCCAGATCCTAACCACTGGAGTGTACCTGCCTCCCCCACTCTCAGACAGTACATCCCAGACCCTAACCACTGGAGTGAACCTGCGTCTCCCACATTCTCAGACAGTACATCCCAGATCCTAACCACTGGGGTGATCCTGCCTCCCCCACACTCTCAGACAGTACATCCCAGACCCTAACCACTGGAGTGTACCTGCCTCCCCCACTCTCAGACAGTACATCCTAGACTCTAACCACTGGAGTGAACCTGCCTCCTCCACACTCTCAGACAGTACATCCCAGACCCTAACCACTGCAGTGAACCTGCCTCCCCCACACTCTCAGACAGTACATCCCAGACCCTAACCACTGGAGTGCACCTTCCTCCCCCACACTCTCAGACAGTACATCCCAGACCCTAACCACTGGAGTGAACCTGACTCCTCCACACTCTCAGACAGTACATCCCAGACCCTAACAACTGGAGTGAACCTGCCCTTCGCACAATCTCAGACAGTACATCCCAGACTCTAACCACTGGAGTGAACCTGCCTCCCCCACACTCTCAGACAGTACATCCCAGACCCTAACCACTGGAGTGAACCTGCCCTTCGCACAATGTCAGACAGTACATCCCAGACTCTAACCACTGGAGTGAACCTGACTCCTCCACACTCTCAGACAGTACATCCCAGACTCTAACCACTGGAGTGAACCTGCCTCACCCACACGGTCAGACAGTACATCCCAGATCCTAACCAATGGAGTGAACCTGCCCTTCGCACACTCTCAGACAGTACATCCCAGACCCAAACCACTGCAGTGAACCTGCCTCTCCCACACTCTCAGAAAGTACATCCCAGACCCAAACCACTGCAGTGAACCTGCCTCCCCCACACTCTCAGACAGTACATCCCAGACCCTAAACACTGGAGGGTACCTGCATCCCCCACACTCTCAGACAGTACATCCCAGACCATAACCACTGGAGTGAACCTGCCTCCCCCACACTCTCATACTGTACATCCCAGACCCTTACCACTGGAGTGAACCTGCCTCCCCGACACTCTCAAACAGTACATCCCAGACCCTAACCACTGGAGTGATCCTGCTTCTCCCCCGCACTCTCAGACAGTACATCCCAGACCCTAAGCACTGGAGTGTACCTGCCTCCCCCACACTCTCAGACAGTACATCACAGACCATAACCACTGGAGTGAACCTGCCTCCCCCACACTCTCAGACAGTACATCCCAGACCCTAACCACTGGAGTGAACCTGCCTCCCCGACACTCTCAAACAGTACATCCCAGACCCTAACCACTGGAGTGATCCTGCTTCTCCCCCGCACTCTCAGACAGTACATCCCAGACCCTAACCACTGGAGTGAACCTGCCTCCCTCACACTTTCAGACAGTACATCCCAGACCCCAACCACTGGAGTGAACCTGCCTCCCTCACACTTTCAGACAGTACATCCCAGACCCTAACCACTGGAGTGAACCTGCTTCTCCTCCACACTCTCAGACAGTACATCCCAGACCCTAACCACTGGAGTGAACCTGCTTCTCCTCCACACTCTCAGACAGTACATCCCAGACCCTAACCACTGGAGTGAACCTGCTTCTCCTCCACACTATCAGACAGTACATCCCAGACCCTAACCACTGCAGTGAACCTGCCTCCCCCACACTCTCAGACAGTACATCCCAGACCCTAACCACTGGTGTGTACCTTCCTCCCCCACTCTCAGACTGTACATCCCAGACCCAAACCACTGGAGTGAACCTGCCTCTCCCCTACACTCTCAGACAGTCCATCCCAGACCCTAACCACTGCAGTGAACCTGCTTCTCCTCCACACTATCAGACAGTACATCCCAGACCCTAACCACTGCAGTGAACCTGCCTCCCCCAAACTCTCAGACAGTACATCCCAGACCCTAAGCACTGGAGTGTACCTTCCTCCCCCACTCTCAGACAGTACATCCCAGACCCTAACCAAAGGGGTGAACCTGCCTCCCCCACACTCTCAGACAGTACATCCCAGACCCCAACCACTGGAGTGTACCTGGCTCCCCCACACTCTCAGACAGTACATCCCAGACCCTAACCACTGGAGTGAACCTGCCTCCACTACACTTTCAGACAGTACATCCCAGACCCTAACCACTGGAGTGTACCTGCTTCTCCTCCACACTCTCAGACAGTACATCCCAGACCCTAACCAGTGGAGTGAACCTGCTTCTCCTCCACACTCTCAGACAGTACATCCCAGACCCTAACCACTGCAGTGAACCTGCCTCCCCAACACTCTCAGACAGTACATCCCAGACCCTAACCACTGCAGTGAACCTTCCTCCCCCACTCTCAGACAGAACATCCCAAACCCAAATAACTGCAGTGAACCTGCCTCCCCAACCCTCTCAGACAGTACATCCCAGACCCTAACCACTGGAGTGTACCTGCCTCCCAACTCTCAGACAGTACATACCAGACCCTAACCACTGTACTGAACCTGCGTCTCCCACACTCTCAGACAGTACATCCCAGATCCTAAACACTGGAGTGAACCTGCCCATCCCACACTCTCAGACAGTACATCCCAGATTCTAACCAATGGAGTGTACCTGCCTCCCCCACTCTCAGACAGTACATCCCAGACCCTAACCAAAGGGGTGAACCTGCCTCCCCACACTCTCAGACAGTACATCCCAGACCCCAACCACTGGAGTGTACCTGGCTCCCCCACACTCTCAGACAGTACATCCCAGACCCTAACCACTGGAGTGAACCTGCCTCCACTACACTTTCAGACAGTACATCCCAGACCCTAACCACTGGAGTGTACCTGCTTCTCCTCCACACTCTCAGACAGTACATCCCAGACCCTAACCAGTGGAGTGAACCTGCTTCTCCTCCACACTCTCAGACAGTACATCCCAGACCCTAACCACTGCAGTGAACCTGCCTCCCCAACACTCTCAGACAGAACATCCCAAACCCAAATAACTGCAGTGAACCTGCCTCCCCAACCCTCTCAGACAGTACATCCCAGACCCTAACCACTGGAGTGTACCTGCCTCCCAACTCTCAGACAGTACATACCAGACCCTAACCAGTGTACTGAACCTGCGTCTCCCACACTCTCAGACAGTACATCCCAGATCCTAAACACTGGAGTGAACCTGCCCATCCCACACTCTCAGACAGTACATCCCAGATTCTAACCAATGGAGTGTACCTGCCTCCCCCACTCTCAGACAGTACATCCCTGACCCTAACGACGGGCGTGAACCTGCGTCTCCCACACTCTCAGACAGTACATCCCAGACCCTAACCAGAGGAGTGTACCTGCCTCCCCCACTCTAAGACAGTACATCCCACACCCTAACCACTGGAGTGAACCTGCGTCTCCCACACTCTCAGACAGTACATCCCAGATCCTAACCACTGGAGTGAACCTGCCTCTACCCCACACTCTCAGACAGTACATCCCAGACCCTAACCACTGGAGTGAACCTGCCTCCTCCACACTCTCCGACAGTACATCCCAGAACCTAACCACTGGAATGAACCTGCCCTTCCCACACTCTCAGACAGTACATCCCAGACCCTAACCACTGGAGTGAACCTGCCTCTCCCCTACACTCTCAGACAGTACATCCCAGACCCTAACCACTGGAGTGAACCTGCCCTTCCCACACTCTCAGACAGTACATCCTAGACCCTAACCACTGGAGTGAACCTGCCTCTCCCCTACACTCTCAGACAGTACATCCCAGACCCTAACTACTGGAGTGAACCTGCCCTTCCCACACTCTCAGACAGTACATCCTAGACCCTAACCACTGGAGTGAACCTGCCTCTCCCACACTTTCAGACAGTACATCCCAGACCCTAACCACTGGAGTGTATCTGCCTCCCCCACTCTCAGACAATACATCCCAGACCCTAACCACTGGAGTGAACCTGCATCTCCCACACTCTCAGACAGTACATCCCACATCCTAACCACTGGGTTGAACCTGCCTCCCCCACACTTTCAGACAGTACATCCCAGACCCTAACCACTGGAGTGTACCTGCCTCCCCCACTCTCAGACAGTACATCCCAGACCCAAACCACTGGAGTGAACCTGCCTCTCCCCCACACTCTCAGACAGTACATCCCAGACCCTAACCACTGGAGTGAACCTGCCTCTCCCCCACACTCTCAGACAGTACATCCCAGACCCTAACCACTGGAGTGAACCTTCCCATCCCACACTCGCAGACAGTACATCCCAGATTCTAACCACTGGGGTGAACCTGCCTCCCCCACACTCTCAGACAGTACATCCCAGACCCTAAACACTGGAGTGTACCTGCCTCCCCCAGTCTCAGACAGTACATCCCAGACCGTAAACACTGGAGTGTACCTGCCTCCCCCACTCTCAGACAGTACATCCCAGATCCTAACCACTGGGGTGAACCTGCCTCCCCCACACTCTCAGACAGTACGTCGCAGGCTCTAATCACTGGAGTGAACCTGCCTCCTCCACACTCTCAGACAGTACATCCCAGACCCTAAACACTGGAGTGAACCTGCCTCCCCCACACTCTCAGACAGTACATCCCAGATCCTAACCACTGGCGTGAACCTGCCTCCCCCACACTCTCAGACAGTACATCCCAGATCCTAACCACTGGGGTGAACCTGCCTCTCCCACACTCTCAGACAGTACATCTCAGAACCTAACCACTGGAGTGTAGCTGCCTCCCCCACTCTCAGACAGTACATCCTAGACTCTAACCACTGGAGTGAACCTGCTTCTCTTCCACACTCTCAGACAGTACATCCCAGATACTAACCACTGGAGTGAACCTGCCCTTCCCACACTCTCAGACAGTACATTCTAGACCCCAACCACTGGAGTGAACCTGCCTCCCCCACACTTTCAGACAGTACATCCCAGACCCTAACCACTGCAGTGAACCTGCCTCCCCCACACTCTCAGACAGTACATCCCAGACCCTAACCACTGGAGTGTACCTTCCTCCCCCACTCTCAGACAGTACATCCCAGACCCAAACCACTGCAGTGAACCTGCCTCCCCGACCCTCTCAGACAGTACATCCCAGACACTAACCACTGGAGTGTACCTTCCTCCCCCTTCTCAGACAGTACATCCCAGACCCTAAACACTGGAGTGTACCTGCCTCCCCAACTCTCAGACAGTACATCCCAGACCCTAACTACTGGAGTGAACCTGCCCTTCGTACACTCTCAGACAGTACATCCCAGACCCTAAACACTGGAGTGTACCTGCCTCCCCCACTCTCAGACAGTATATCCCAGACCCGAACCACTGGCGTGAAACTGCGTCTCCCACACTCTCAGACAGTACATCCCACACCCTAACCACTGGAGTGAACCTGCCTCGTCCACACTCTCAGACAGTACATCCCAGACCCTAACCACAGGAGTGTACCTGCCTCCCCCACTCTCAGACAGTACATCCCACACCCTAACCACTGGAGTGAACCTGCCTCCCCCACACTCTCAGACAGTACATCCCAGACCCTAACCACTGGAGTGAACCTGCCCTTCGCCCACTCTCAGACAGTACATCCTAGACTCTAACCACTGGAGTGAACCTGCACTTCCCACACTCTCAGACAGTACATCCCAGATTCTAACCACTGGAGTGAACCTGCACTTCCCACACTCTCAGACAGTACATCCCAGACCCTAAACACTGGAGTGTACCTGCCTCCCCCACTCTCAGACAGTACATCCCAGATCCTAACCACTGGAGTGAACCTGCCTCTCCCCCACACTCTCAGACAGTACATCCCAGACCCGAACCACTGGAGTGAACCTGCCTCTCCCCCACACTCTCAGACAGTACATCCCAGATTCTAACCACTGGAGTGAACCTGCCTCTCCCCCACACTCTCAGACAGTACATTCCAGACCCTAACCACTGGAGTGAACCTGCCTCTCCCACACTCTCAGACAGTACATCCCAGACCCTAACCACTGCAGTGAACCTGCCTCTCCCCCACACTCTCAGACTGTACATCCCAGACCCTAAACAGTGGAGTGTACCTGCCCATCCCACACTCTCAGACAGTACATCCCAGATCCTAACCACTGGAGTGTACCTGCCTCCCCCACTCTCAGACAGTACATCCCAGACCCTAACCACTTGAGTGTACCTGCCTCACCCACTCTCAGACAGTACATCCTAGACTCTAACCACTGGAGTGAACCTGCCTCCTCCACACTCGCAGACAGTACATCCCAGACCCTAACCACTGGAGTGCACCTTCCTCCCCCACACTCTCAGACAGTACATCCCAGACCCTAACCACTGGAGTGAACCTGACTCCTCCACACTCTCAGACAGTACATCCCAGACCATAACCACTGGAGTGAACCTGCCCTTCGCACAATCTCAGACAGTACATCCCAGACCCTAACCACTGGAGTGAACCTGACTCCTCCACACTCTCAGACAGTACATCCCAGACCCTAACCACTGGAGTGAACCTGCCCTTCGCACAATCTCAGACAGTACATCCCAGACTCTAACCACTGGAGTGAACCTGCCTCCCTCACACTCTCAGACAGTACATCCCAGACCCTAACCACTGGAGTGAACCTGCCCTTCGCACAATCTCAGACAGTACATCCCAGACTCTAACCACTGGAGTGAACCTGACTCCTCCACACTCTCAGACAGTACATCCCAGACTCTAACCACTGGAGTGAACCTGCCTCACCCACACGGTCAGACAGTACATCCCAGATCCTAACCACTGCAGTGAACCTGCCTCCCCCACACTCTCAGACAGTACATCCCAGACCCTAAACACTGGAGGGTACCTGCCTCCCCCACACTCTCAGACAGTACATCCCAGACCATAACCACTGGAGTGAACCTGCCTCCCCCACACTCTCAGACAGTACATCCCAGACCCTTACCACTGGAGTGAACCTGCCTCCCCGACACTCTCAAACAGTACATCCCAGACCCTAACCACTGGAGTGATCCTGCTTCTCCCCCGCACTCTCAGACAGTACATCCCAGACCCTAACCACTGGAGTGAACCTGACTCCTCCACACTCTCAGACAGTACATCCCAGACCATAACCACTGGAGTGAACCTGCCCTTCGCACAATCTCAGACAGTACATCCCAGACCCTAACCACTGGAGTGAACCTGACTCCTCCACACTCTCAGACAGTACATCCCAGACCCTAACCACTGGAGTGAACCTGCCCTTCGCACAATCTCAGACAGTACATCCCAGACTCTAACCACTGGAGTGAACCTGCCTCCCTCACACTCTCAGACAGTACATCCCAGACCCTAACCACTGGAGTGAACCTGCCCTTCGCACAATCTCAGACAGTACATCCCAGACTCTAACCACTGGAGTGAACCTGACTCCTCCACACTCTCAGACAGTACATCCCAGACTCTAACCACTGGAGTGAACCTGCCTCACCCACACGGTCAGACAGTACATCCCAGATCCTAACCACTGCAGTGAACCTGCCTCCCCCACACTCTCAGACAGTACATCCCAGACCCTAAACACTGGAGGGTACCTGCCTCCCCCACACTCTCAGACAGTACATCCCAGACCATAACCACTGGAGTGAACCTGCCTCCCCCACACTCTCAGACAGTACATCCCAGACCCTTACCACTGGAGTGAACCTGCCTCCCCGACACTCTCAAACAGTACATCCCAGACCCTAACCACTGGAGTGATCCTGCTTCTCCCCCGCACTCTCAGACAGTACATCCCAGACCCTAACCACTGGAGTGAACCTGCCTCCCTCACACTTTCAGACAGTACATCCCAGACCCTAACCACTGGAGTGAACCTGCCTCCCCCACACTCTCAGACAGTACATCCCAGACCCCAACCACTGGAGTGAACCTGCCTCCCTCACACTTTCAGACAGTACATCCCAGACCCTAACCACTGGAGTGAACCTGCTTCTCCTCCACACTCTCAGACAGTACATCCCAGACCCTAACCACTGGAGTGAACCTGCTTCTCCTCCACACTCTCAGACAGTACATCCTAGACCCTAACCACTGGAGTGAACCTGCTTCTCCTCCACACTATCAGACAGTACATCCCAGACCATAACCACTGCAGTGAACCTGCCTCCCCCACACTCTCAGACATTACATCCCAGACCCTAACCACTGGTGTGTACCTTCCTCCCCCACTCTCAGACTGTACATCCCAGACCCAAACCACTGGAGTGAACCTGCCTCTCCCCTACACTCTCAGACAGTCCATCCCAGACCCTAACCACTGCAGTGAACCTGCCTCCCCCAAACTCTCAGACAGTACATCCCAGACCCTAAGCACTGGAGTGTACCTTCCTCCCCCACTCTCAGACAGTACATCCCAGACCCTAACCAAAGGGGTGAACCTGCCTCCCCCACACTCTCAGACAGTACATCCCAGACCCCAACCACTAGAGTGTACCTGGCTCCCCCACACTCTCAGACAGTACATCCCAGACCCTAACCACTGTAGTGAACCTGCCCTTCGCACAATCTCAGACAGTACATCCCAGACTCTAACCACTGGAGTGAACCTGACTCCTCCACACTCTCAGACAGTACATCCCAGACCATAACCACTGGAGTGAACCTGCCTCACCCACACTCTCAGACAGTACATCCGAGATCCAAACCACTGGAGTGAACCTGCTCATCCCACACTCTCAGACAGTACATCCCAGACCCTAACAACTGGAGTGAACCTGCCTCCCCCACACTCTCAGACAGTACATCCCAGACCCTAAACACTGGAGGGTACCTGCCTCCCCCACACTCTCAGACAGTACTTCCCAGTCCCTAACCACTGGAGTGAACCTGCCTGCCATAACCTCTCGGACAGTACATCCCAGACCCTAACCACTGGAGTGAACCTGCCTGCCATAACCTCTCGGACAGTACATCCCAGATCCTAACCACTGGAGTGAACCTGCCTCCCCCACACTCTCAGACAGTACATCCCAGACCCTAACCACTGGAGTGAACCTGCCTCCCCCACGCTCTCAGACAGTACATCCCAGACCCTAACCACTGGAGTGAACCTGCCTCCCCCACACTCTCAGACAGTACATCCCAGACCCTAACCACTGGAGTGAACCTGCCTCCCCCACACTCTCAGACAGTACATCCCAGACCCTAATCACTGGAATGAACCTGCCTCTCCCCTCCACTCTCAAACAGTACGGCACAGTGGGGCGGCACGGTGGCACAGTGGTTAGCACTGCTGCCTCACAGCGCCTGCAGACCCGGGTTCAATTCCCGACTCAGGCGACTGACTGTGTGGAGTTTGCACGTTCTCCCCGTGTCTGCGTGGGTTTCCTCCGGGTGCTCCGGTTTCCTCCCACAGTCCAAAGATGTGCGGCTCAGGTGAATTGGCCATGCTAAATTGCCCGTAGTGTTCGGTAAGGGGTAAATGTAGGGGTATGGGTGGGTTGCGCTTCGGCGGGTCGGTGTGGACTTGTTGGGCCGGAGGGCCTGTTTCCACACTGTAAGTCTAATCAATAATCTCAGATCCTAACCACTGGAGTGAACCTGCCTCCCCTAACCTCTCAGACAGTACATCCCAGACCCTAAACACTGGAGTGAACCTGCCTCTCCCACACTCTCAGACAGTGCATCCCAGACCCTAACCACTGGAGTGAACCTGCCTCCTCCACACTCTCAGACAGTACATCCCAGATCCTAACCACTGGAGTGAACCTGCCTCTCCCCCGCACTCTCAGACAGTACATCCCAGATCCGAACCACTGGATTGAACCTGCCCTTCCCACACTCTCAGACAGTACATCCCAGACCCTAACCACTGGAGAATACGTGCCACTCCCCTACACTCTCAGACAGTGCATCCCAGACCCTAACCACTAGAGTGAACCTGCCTCCCCCACACTCTCCGACAGTACATCCCAGACCCTAACCACTGGCGTGTACCTGCCTCCCCCACACTCTCAGACAGTACATCCCAGACTCTAACCACAGGAGTGAATCTGCCTCACCCACACTCTCAGACAGTACATCCCAGACCCTAACCACTGGAGTGAACCTGCGTCTCCCACACTCTCAGACAGTGCATCCCAGACCCTAACCACTGGAATGAACCTTCCTCTCCCCTACACTCTCACACAGTAAATCCCAGACCCTAACCACTGTAGTGAACCTACCTCTCCCCCGCACTCTCAGACAGTACATCCCAGATCCTAACCACTGGAGTGTACCTGCCTCCCCCACTCTCAGACAGTACATCCCAGACCCTAACCATTGTACTGAACCTGCGTCTCCCACACTCTCAGACAGTACATCCCAGATCCTAACCACTGGGGTGATCCTGCCTCCCCCACACTCTCAGACAGTACATCCCAGACCCTAACCACTGG
The DNA here is from genome assembly GCF_020745735.1 of Hemiscyllium ocellatum. Classification (NCBI taxonomy): domain Eukaryota; kingdom Metazoa; phylum Chordata; class Chondrichthyes; order Orectolobiformes; family Hemiscylliidae; genus Hemiscyllium; species Hemiscyllium ocellatum. The sequence goes on along the minus strand of NC_083415.1, from coordinate 3,039,652 downwards.
AGTGTACCTGCCTCGCCCACTCTCAGACAGTACATCCTAGACTCTAACCACTGGAGTGAACCTGCCTCCTCCACACTCTCAGACAGTACATCCCAGACCCTAACCACTGCAGTGAACCTGCCTCCCCCACACTCTCAGACAGTACATCCCAGACCTTAACCACTGGAGTGCACCTTCCTCCCCCACACTCTCAGACAGTACATCCCAGACCCTAACCACTGGAGTGAACCTGACTCCTCCACACTCTCAGACAGTACATCCCAGACCCTAACCACTGGAGTGAACCTGCCCTTCGCACAATCTCAGACAGTACATCCCAGACTCTAACCACTGGAGTGAACCTGCCTCCCTCACACTCTCAGACAGTACATCCCAGACCCTAACCACTGGAGTGAACCTGCCCTTCGCACAATCTCAGACAGTACATCCCAGACTCTAACCACTGGAGTGAACCTGACTCCTCCACACTCTCAGACAGTACATCCCAGACTCTAACCACTGGAGTGTACCTGCCTCCCCCACACTCTCAGACAGTACATCCCAGACCATAACCACTGGAGTGAACCTGCCTCCCCCACACTCTCAGACAGTACATCCCAGACCCTTACCACTGGAGTGAACCTGCCTCCCTCACACTTTCAGACAGTACATCCCAGACCCCAACCACTGGAGTGAACCTGCCTCCCCCACACTCTCAGACAGTACATCCCAGACCCCAACCACGGGAGTGAACCTGCCTCCCTCACACTTTCAGACAGTACATCCCAGACCCTAACCACTGGAGTGAACCTGCTTCTCCTCCACACTCTCAGACAGTACATCCCAGACCCTAACCACTGGAGTGAACCTGCCTCTCCCCTACACTCTCAGACAGTACATCCCAGACCCTAACCACTGGAGTGAACCTTCCTCCCCCACACTCTCAGACAGTACATCCCAGACCCTAACCACTGGAATGAACCTGCCTCTCCCCTCCACTCTCAAACAGTACATCCCAGATCCTAACCACTGGAGTGAACCTGCCCTTCCCACACTCTCAGACAGTACATCCCAGACCCTAACCACCGGAGTGAACCTGCTTCTCCTCCTCACTCTCAGACAGTACATCCCAGACCCTAACCACTGGAGTGAACCTGCCTCCCCTAACCTCTCAGACAGTACATCCCAGACCCTAACCACCGGAGTGAACCTGCTTCTCCTCCTCACTCTCAGACAGTACATCCCAGACCCTAACCACTGTAGTGAACCTGCCCTTCCCACACTCTCAGACAGCACATCCTAGACCCTAACCACTGGAGTGAACCTGACTCCTCCACACTCTCAGACAGTACATCCCAGACCCTCACCACTGGAGTGAACCTGCCTCCCCCACACTCTCAGACAGTACATGCCAGCAATTGTTCAGTTTAATTGGAAATTGCTCAGTGTTTGTTCGTCAACATCATGAAGTGTTATGGGGCACTGACAGGTATATGGAGCTAGGTTACATATGGGTCATGTTCAAATGGGCTTCAGTTGCCTCCTCTTGTTCTTATGCTTATTGACCAGAGGGTTAGTGTGAGAACTCAGGTTCTAGCTGAGTGACCTCGGTTTGATTCTTGTTTGTATAGTTCTCCCTTCTTACCCGAGGGGCAATAAGACAATGTGTAACATTCCTGGAGATGGTGAGGACTGCAGGTGCTGGAAAGTCAGAGCTAATAAAATGTGGAGCTGGGAAAAACACAGCAGGTTAAGCAGCATCAGAAGAGCAGGAGAGTTGATGCTTCGGGCAGGACCCTTCATCAGGAAGTGTCCATACTTTGACAACCTTGCATGTTCCTGATCTGCAGGTACCTTTCACTGAGACAATATGAGAATTAACTTCACATGCTTTTCTTTAATAATATGGAACTAAGCTAGTTCCTTAAATTAATTCCCACTGTTGGACCATGTGACATACATCGTGAGAGTAAATCATGTGGTTTGAGTTTGCTGTGTTGTACCAAGTAGCCGCAGTCATGTGATTTAGATTCTGAATTCGGTTTCCTTTTGGAGCCTTATATGTCGGTTCCATGTTATACAGAAGCAATTCATTCAAGTCATACAGTGGAGCACGTTTGGGGCAGCGCGGTGGCTCAGTGGTTAACACTGCTGCCTCCCAGACCCAAGGACCTGGGTTTGATTCCACCATCAAGCAACTGTCTGTGTGGAGTTTGCACATTCTTCCAGTGTCTGCCCCGTGGGTTTCCTCCGAGTGCTCCAGTTTCCTTCCACAGTCCAACCATGTGTGGGTTAGGTGAATTGACGATAATAAATTGCCCATGGTGTTCAGGGATGTGTAGGTTAGGTGCATTAGTCAGGGGAAATAGAGTAGCAGAATGGGTGTGAGTGGGTTACCCTTTGGAGGGTTAGTATTGACCTGTTGGGCCAAATAGTCTGTTTCCACACTGTAGGGATTCTATGATATTCTGTGACGATATTTACCTGCTGTTTCATTGCACAGATTGACCTTTTGATAGTTTCCAGCAGGTTATAGAATGGGGGGGATTGTAAGAGAGCCAAATAGGATTGAGGAATTAAGTACTTTCTCAGTTCATACCCCAGAGTGGGTCAAAAAGGGAACATTCTGCAAATATTTAGCAGGTTAGACAGTGTGAACAAGAAGAAACAGTAAAAGCTGCAGAAACTCAGCAAGTCTGGTGGCATCTGTGGAGAGAAAACAGATTTGATGTTGACCCTGTTTTCTCTCTCACAGGTGTTGCCAGACCTGCTGGGTTTCTCTAGCTATTGGTTTCAGATTTCCAGCATCTGCAGTTGTTGGCGTTTTGTTAATTGTTACTCTTTCCTTGTTCGTCAGTCATTCAGTATATTCAGTTGCCATTCAAGGTGTGGTCTTTCCTAAACTGGGCCCACCACATTCAGTTGCTGCAGGGGTCAGTATCAGCTCAAACCATTAACTCTGTCTCTGCTCAGATGTTGCCAGACTCCCTGAGTATTTCCAGCAATTTCTATTGAGCTGAACACCCTCTGTTCAGGCCGCAAGGGAGACCAGAGCTTCCAGTCACTTGGCATTCTCTGTTTCATTCACTGTCCAAGATAGCGACAGAGTAGGACTCCTCAGCCAGAGCTCATTCATTCTGTCCATTTCTTTTCTCCTTTTGTTTTGCTCTTTTGTGTTTTCTCTCCTTCATTTTTCTTGGCAATGTTGTACTCTCTTAGGTTGGCTTGGTGTGGCATTATCTTGCCCTGAAGAAGGGCTTATGCCCGAAACGTCAATTCTCCTGTTCCTTGGATGCTGCCTGACCTGCTGCACTTTTCCAGCAACACATTTTCAGCAGTGGCATCATCTTGGCCCACCATGGCAGTCTCTCAGCCCAGCACGGCCTCGGCATGGTCCTCCAGCCTCAAGGTCCCAGCCTCAAGAGTCTCCAGGTGAAGCCTGGCATGGTCTGGGGTCAAGGACCGGTGCAGATTGGAGTCTAAGTGCCAGTATAGACTGGATTATTCTTTCCCCTCAGCATTTATACTTCAGAATCTGTATCTAGGTACCTAAGATGGCACCATAAGTGGTGACTTGTAAACTTTTCACTCATTTAAGTGCACATAACAATAAAACTAATTCTAATTCTAATCTTGACCTCTCTGTCCCTAACTAATTACAATGTTTGAATGAGGAATATACTATCAAGTAGCAGCAACTCATAGTAAGACCACAACATATAGGGACAGGGATAGGCCTTTCAGCTCCTATCAATTAAGGACTCACTGGAAAAAGTACAGCAAATGTTTTTGGTTCAATAAACCTTCTTCAGAACTGGTCCAGAAATGTTAACTCAACTTTCTCTCCATAGATGCTGCCCAACCTACTGAATTTCTCCACCAATTTCTGTTTTTCTTTCAGATATCCAACATGGCCTGTTTCTTGTTTTTTGGCTTAAGATAAGCAAATTTCAGTGAGAGCAATCAGCCAGGACTCACTGAGGTAGCGAGCTGTTCCTGAGTCATCACCAATGATTAAACATTTTGTCCAATTATCTCAAGGCCACCTGACTGATTCGCTCAAATAAATGCTCACCAGGTATCTGTATTTAACAAGAAAACAACTATTTATGTGAAAAATAATTCTCTTTAATATAAAACAAAGTATGAATTGTTAATTTATACTACAACTTAAACTCCATCCCTTCTTAAATTTCCCCATCACAAACAGAAGAAGCATACTCACAGACAGATGAGAGACGTGATTTGGCGATGCCAATGGGGTGTACAAAGTTAAAAATCACACAACACCAGGTTATAGTCCAACAGGTTTAATTGGAAGCACACTGGCTTTCAGAGCGACGCTCCTTCATCAGGTGGTTGTGATGTATAAGAATTTATAGCTAACGTTTACAGTGTGATGCAACTGAAATTATATATTGAAAAAAAACTTGATTGTTGAGTCTCTCATCTTTTAGAATGAGCATGCTGGTTTCAGTTCTTTCATATATAAATTGCAAATATTTTTTAAAGTTACATTCTCCAGTGAACTTTAACAATTGGTGTCATGTCGGCCCAGATAATGTATTGAAGGTGTGAGGTGCCCTGTGTGAGACTGTCTATGCCCCAATGTTCAGACTGAGTCTAATCCAAAAAAACGGATTTACAGAAACTTACATGGATTCATGCAGTTTTTGAGCCAAATAAAATGTAATTTTGCAAGTACAAATTCACCCCATAAACTTATATGTGTGTGTGAGTGGCTGTGAGTGTAAAGGGGTATAAATCCGTGAGAGGGTGAGTGTGGTAGTGTATGTGTGAGCGTATGAGAACTTGTGTATGAGAAAGGGTCTGCGTGAGTGTATAGGTCTGTAGAAGAGTGTGTGTGTGTGTGTGTAGGTGTGTCCTACTATGAGTCTGTGTCTGTCTATGTGTGTGTATCTGTGTGTGTAGGTGTGTCCTACTGTGAGTCTGTGTCTGTCTATGTGTGTGTATCTGTGTGTGTCTCTCTGTCTGTGAGTATCTGTGCGTGTGTGTCTGTGTGTGTGCATCTGTGTGTGTCTGTCTGTCTGTCTGTGAGTATCTGTGCGTATGTGTCTGTGTGTGTGCATCTGTGGTGTGTGTGTGTCTGTCTGTGAGTATCTGTGATTGTGTGTCTGTGTGTGCGTTTGACCGTCTGTCTGCGAGTATCTGTGTGTCTGTAGTGCAGTGTGGTCACCTATAGTGTGACTTGATACTAAGCTGGGTGGCAGGGTGAAATGTGATGAGGATGTTAGGAGATTACAAGGTGACCTGGACAAGTTAGGTGAGTGGTCAGATGCATGGCAGATGCAGTTTAATGTGGATAAATGTATGTTTATCCACATTGGTGGCAAGAACAGGAAGGCAGATTACTACCTAAATGGAATCAATTCAGGTAAAGGGGCAGTACAGAGAGATCTGGGTGTTCTTGTACACCAGTCAATGAAGGTAAGTATGCAGGTACAGCAGGGAGTGAAGAAGGCTAATAGCATGCTGGCCTTCATAACCAGAGGGGTTGAGTATAGAAGCAAAGAGGTTCTTCTGCAGCTGTACAGGGCCCTGGTGAGACCACACCTGGAATACTGTGTGCAGTTCTGGTCTCCAAATTTGAGGAAATACATTCTGGCTATTGAGGGAGTGCAGTGTAGGTTCACGAGGTCAATTCCTGGAATGGTGGGATTATCTTACACTGAAAGACTGAAGCGACTGGGCTTGTATACTCTTGAGTTTAGAAGACTGAGAGGGGATCTGATTGAGACATATAAGATTATGAAAGGATTGGTCACTCTGGCAGCAGGAAACATGGTTCCGCTGATGGGTGAGTGCCAAACCCAGAGGACACAGCTTAAAAATACGGGGTAGATCATTTAGGACAGAGATGAGGAGAAACTTCTTCACCCAGAGAGTGGTGGCTGTGTGGAATGCTCTGCCCCAGAGGGCAGTGGAGGCCCAGTCTCTGGATTGATTTGAGAAAGAGTTGGATAGAACTCTCAAGGATAGTGGAATCAAGGGTTATGGAGATAAGGCAGGAACAGGATACTGATTAAGGATGATCAGCCATGATCATATTGAATGGTGGTCAGGCTTGAAGGGCAGAATGGCCTACTCCTGCACCTATTGTCTATTGTCTATTGAACCCAAGGTCCCGGTTGAAGTCATCCCCATGAGCACCGAACTTAGCTAACAGCCTCTGCTTGGCCACAATGCATTGTTGCCTGTCCCGAAGTCTGCCTTGGAGGACGGTCACCCGAAGGTCCGAGGTCGAATGTCCCTGATTGCTGAAGTGTTCTCCAACTGGGAGGGAACACTCCTGCCTGATGATTGTCGTGAGGTGTCCATGCATCCGTTGCCGTAGCCTACGCTTGGTCTCGCCTCAGGACATCCTTGCCTGCAGTGTAAGAGATAGACAACGTTGGCAGAGTCACATGAATAACTGCCATGTACATGGTGGGAGGTGTCCCCACGTGTAATAGTGGTATCCGTGTCGACACTCTGACATGTCTTGCAGTGTCTACTGTGACAGGGTTATATGGTGTTGTCCTGAAACCCGTGCAGTTTGTGATGAACAATGATCTGTTTGAGGTTGTTTAAAGGCGAGAAGGGGAGGTGTGGGGAAGGTCTTGGTGAGGTGCTCATCCTCATTGATAATGTGTTGCAGGCTGCGAAGAACATGGCATAGTTTTTTAAGCTCCCGGGAAGTACTGGACATCCAAGGCACCCTGTTGGTTGCAGCTCGTGTCTGTTTCCTGAGGAGGTCATTATGGTTTCTCGCTGTGGCAGGTTGGAACAAGCGGTCGATGCGTTGAGCATTGTACCCCGACTGCGGAGAAAGAAATAGGGGAAGTGAGTCCCGGTGCAGCGTGGGGGGAAGTGAGTCCCAGTGTAGTGTGAGAGGAAGTGAGTCCCAGTGCAGTGTGAGGGGAAGTGAGTCCCGGAGCAGATCGAGGGGAAGTGAGTCCCAGTGCAGTGTGAGGGGAAGTGAGTCCCAGTGCAGTGTGAGGGGAAGTGCGTCCCAGTGCAGTGCGAGGGGAAGTGAGTCCTGGTGCAGATCGAGGGGAAGTGATTCCCAGTGTAGATTGAGGGGAAGTGAGTCCCGGTGCAGTGTGAGGGGAAGTGAGTCTCAGTGCAGTGTGAGGGGAAATACGTCCCAGTGCAGTGCGAGGGGAAGTGAGTCCCAGTGCGGATCGAGGGGAAGTGAGTCCTGGAGCAGTGTGAGAGGAATTGAGTCCCAGTACAGTGTGAGGGGAAGTGAGTCCCAGTACAGTGCGAGGAGGAGTGAATCCTGGTGCAGATCGAGAGGAAGTGAGTCCCAGTGCAGTGTTAGGGGAAGTGAGTCCTGGTGCACTGTGAGGGAAAGTGAGTCCCAATGCAGCGCGAGGGGAAGTGAGTCCTGGTGCAGATCGAGGGTAAGTGAGTCCTGGTGCAGCACGAGGGGAAGTGAGTCCCAGTGCAGCGTGAGGGGAAGTGAGTCCTGGTGCAGTGTGAGGGGAAGTGAGTTCCAGTGCAGTGTGAGGGGAAGTGAGTCCCAGTGCAGTGTGAGGGGAAGTGAGTCCCAGTGCAGTATGAGGAGGAGTGAATCCTGATGCAGATTGAGGGTAAGTGAGTCCCAGTGCAGATCGAGGAGAAGTGAGTCCCAGTGTAGTGTGAGGGGAAGTGAGTCCCAGTACAGTGCGAGGAGTAGTGAATCCTGGTGCAGATCGAGGGGAAGTGAGTCCCAGTGCAGTGTGAGGGGAAGTGAGTCCCAGTGCAGCGCAAGGGGAAGTGAGTCCTGGTGCAGATCGAGGGGAAGTGATTCCCAGTGTAGATTGAGGGGAAGTGAGTCCCAGTGCAGTGTGAGGGGAAGTGAGTCCCAGTGCAGTGCGAGGGGAAGTAAGTCCTGGTGCAGATTGAGGGGAAGTGATTCCGAGTGCAGATTGAGGGGAAGTGAGTCCCAGTGCAGTGTGCGGGGAAGTGAGTCCCAGTGCAGTGCGAGGGGAAATGAGTCCTGGTGCAGATCGAGGGAATGTGAGTCCCAGTGCAGCGCAAGGGGAAGTGAGTCCCAGTGCAGATCGAGGGAAAGTGAGTCCCAAAGCTACGTGAGGGGAAGTAAGTCTCCGTGCAGTGCGAGGGGAAGTGAGTTCCAGTGCAGATCGAGGGGAAGTGAGTCCCAGTGCAGTGTGAGTGGAAGTGAGTCCTGCTGCAGATCGAGGGGAAGTGAGTCCTGGTGCAGATCGATGAGAAGTGAGTCCTGGTGCAGCGCGAGGGGAGGTGAGTCCCAGTGCAGCGCGAGGGGACGTGAGTCCCAGTGCAGTGCGAGAAGTGAGTCCTGGTGCAGTGTGAGGAGAATGGAATCCTGGTGCAGATCGAGGGGAAGTGAGTCCCAGTGCAGCGTGAGGGGAAGTGAGTCGTGGTGCAGATCGAGGAAAGTGAGTCCCAGTGCAGTGTGAGGGGAAGTGAGTTCCAGTGCAGTGTGAGGGGAAGTGAGTCCTGGTGCACTGTGAGGGAATGTGAGTCCCAGTGCAGCGCAAGGGTAAGTGAGTCCCAGTGCAGATCGAGGGAACGTGAGTCCCAATGCAACGTGAGGGGAAGTGAGTCCCCGTGCAGTGCGAGGGGAAGTGAGTTCCAGTGCAGATCGAGGGGAAGTGAGTCCCAGTGCAGTGTGAGGGGAAGTGAGTCCTGCTGCAGATCGAGGGAAAGTGAGTCCTGGTGCAGATCGATGGGAAGTGAGTCCCAGTGCAGCGCGAGGGGACGTGAGTCCCAGTGCAGTGCGAGAAGTGAGTCCTGGTGCAGTGTGAGGAGAATGGAATCCTGGTGCAGATCGAGGGTAAGTGAGTCCCAGTGCAGCGCGAGGGGAAGTGAGTCCCAGTGCAGCGTGAGGGGAAGTGAGTCCTGGTGCAGTGTGAGGGGAAGTGAGTACTGGTGCAGTTCGAGAAGAAGTGAGTCCCGTTGCAGTGTGAGTGGAAGTGATCCTGGTGCAGTGCGAGGGGAAGTGAGTCCCAGTGCAGTGCGAGGGGAAATGAGTCCTGGTGCAGATCGAGGGGAAGTGAGTCCCAGTGCAGATCGAGGAGAAGTGAATCCCAGTGCAGTGTGAGGGGAAGTGAGTCCCAGTGCAGTGTGAGGGGAAGTGAGTCCAAGTGCAGTGCGAGGGGAAGTGAGTCCTGGTGCAGATCGAGGGGAAGTGATTCCCAGTGCAGATTGAGGGGAAGTGAGTCCCAGTGCAGTGTGAGGGGAAGTGAGTCCCAGTGCAGTGCGAGGGGAAATGAGTCCTGGTGCAGATCGAGGGAATGTGAGTCCCAGTGCAGTGCGAGGGGAAGTGAGTCCCAGTGCAGTGTGAGGGGAAGTGAGTCCTGCTGCACATCGAGGGGAAGTGAGTCCTGGTGCAGATCGATGAGAAGTGAGTCCTGGTGCAGCGCGAGGGGTGGTGAGTCCCAGTGCAGAGCGAGGGACGTGAGTCCCAGTGCAGTGCGAGAAGTGAGTCCTGGTGCGGTGTGAGGAGAATGGAATCCTGGTGCAGATCGAGGGGAAGTGAGTCCCAGTGCAGCGTGAGGGGAAGTGAGTCGTGGTGCAGATTGAGGAAAGTGAGTCCCAGTGCAGCGTGAGGGAAAGTGAGTCCCGGTGCAGTGTGAGAGGAAGTGAGTCCTGTTGCAGAGTGAGGGGAAGTGAGTACCGGTGCAGTTCGAGAAGAAGTGAGTCCCGTTGCAGTGTGAGTGGAAGTGAGTCCTGGTGCAGTGCGAGGGGAAGTGAGTCCCAGTGCAGTGTGAGGGGAAGTGAGTCCTGGTGCAGTGTGAGGGGAAGTGAGTTCCAGTGCAGTGTGAGGGGAAGTGAGTCCCGTTGCAGTGTGAGTGGAAGTGATCCTGGTGCAGTGCGAGGGGAAGTGAGTCCCAGTGCAGTGCGAGGGGAAGTGAGTCCCAGTGCAGTGCGAGGGGAAGTGAGTCCTGGTGCAGATCGTGGAGAAGTGAGTCCCAATGCAGCGCGAGGGGAAATGAGTCCTGGTGCAGAGCGAGGGGAAGTGAGTCCCAGTGCAGTGTGAGGGGAAGTGAGTCCCAGTGCAGATCGAGGGGAAGTGATTCCCAGTGCAGTGTTAGAGGAAGTGAGTCCCAGTGCACTGTGAGGGAATGTGAGTCCGAGTGCAGCGCAAGGGGAAGTAAGTCCTAGTGCAGATCGAGGGAAAGTGAGTCCCAATGCAACGTGAGGGGAAGTAAGTCCCAGTGCAGTGTGAGGGGAAGTGAGTTCCAGTGCAGATCGAGGGGAAGTGAGTCCCAGTGCAGTGTGAGGGGAAGTGAGTCCTGGTGCAGTGTGAGGGGAAGTGAGTTCCAGTGCAGTGTGAGGGGAAGTGAGTCCCGTTGCAGTGTGAGTGGAAGTGATCCTGGTGCAGTGCGAGGGGAAGTGAGTCCCAGTGCAGTGCGAGGGGAAGTGAGTCCCAGTGCAGTGCGAGGGGAAGTGAGTCCTGGTGCAGATCGTGGAGAAGTGAGTCCCAATGCAGCGCGAGGGGAAATGAGTCCTGGTGCAGATCGAGGGGAAGTGAGTCCCAGTGCAGTGTGAGGGGAAGTGAGTCCCAGTGCAGATCGAGGGGAAGTGATTCCCAGTGCAGTGTTAGAGGAAGTGAGTCCCAGTGCACTGTGAGGGAATGTGAGTCCGAGTGCAGCGCAAGGGGAAGTAAGTCCTAGTGCAGATCGAGGGAAAGTGAGTCCCAATGCAACGTGAGGGGAAGTAAGTCCCAGTGCAGTGTGAGGGGAAGTGAGTTCCAGTGCAGATCGAGGGGAAGTGAGTCCCAGTGCAGTGTGAGGGGAAGTGAGTCCTGCTGCAGATTGAGGGGAAGTGAGTCCCAGTGCAGTGTGCGGGGAAGTGAGTCCCAGTGCAGTGCGAGGGGAAATGAGTCCTGGTGCAGATCGAGGGAATGTGAGTCCCAGTGCAGCGCAAGGGGAAGTGAGTCCCAGTGCAGATCGAGGGAAAGTGAGTCCCAAAGCTACGTGAGGGGAAGTAAGTCTCCGTGCAGTGCGAGGGGAAGTGAGTTCCAGTGCAGATCGAGGGGAAGTGAGTCCCAGTGCAGTGTGAGTGGAAGTGAGTCCTGCTGCAGATCGAGGGGAAGTGAGTCCTGGTGCAGATCGATGAGAAGTGAGTCCTGGTGCAGCGCGAGGGGAGGTGAGTCCCAGTGCAGCGCGAGGGGACGTGAGTCCCAGTGCAGTGCGAGAAGTGAGTCCTGGTGCAGTGTGAGGAGAATGGAATCCTGGTGCAGATCGAGGGGAAGTGAGTCCCAGTGCAGCGTGAGGGGAAGTGAGTCGTGGTGCAGATCGAGGAAAGTGAGTCCCAGTGCAGTGTGAGGGGAAGTGAGTTCCAGTGCAGTGTGAGGGGAAGTGAGTCCTGGTGCACTGTGAGGGAATGTGAGTCCCAGTGCAGCGCAAGGGTAAGTGAGTCCCAGTGCAGATCGAGGGAACGTGAGTCCCAATGCAACGTGAGGGGAAGTAAGTCCCCGTGCAGTGCGAGGGGAAGTGAGTTCCAGTGCAGATCGAGGGGAAGTGAGTCCCAGTGCAGTGTGAGGGGAAGTGAGTCCTGCTGCAGATCGAGGGAAAGTGAGTCCTGGTGCAGATCGATGGGAAGTGAGTCCCAGTGCAGCGCGAGGGGACGTGAGTCCCAGTGCAGTGCGAGAAGTGAGTCCTGGTGCAGTGTGAGGAGAATGGAATCCTGGTGCAGATCGAGGGTAAGTGAGTCCCAGTGCAGCGCGAGGGGAAGTGAGTCCCAGTGCAGCGTGAGGGGAAGTGAGTCCTGGTGCAGTGTGAGGGGAAGTGAGTACTGGTGCAGTTCGAGAAGAAGTGAGTCCCGTTGCAGTGTGAGTGGAAGTGATCCTGGTGCAGTGCGAGGGGAAGTGAGTCCCAGTGCAGTGCGAGGGGAAATGAGTCCTGGTGCAGATCGAGGGGAAGTGAGTCCCAGTGCAGATCGAGGAGAAGTGAATCCCAGTGCAGTGTGAGGGGAAGTGAGTCCCAGTGCAGTGTGAGGGGAAGTGAGTCCAAGTGCAGTGCGAGGGGAAGTGAGTCCTGGTGCAGATCGAGGGGAAGTGATTCCCAGTGCAGATTGAGGGGAAGTGAGTCCCAGTGCAGTGTGAGGGGAAGTGAGTCCCAGTGCAGTGCGAGGGGAAATGAGTCCTGGTGCAGATCGAGGGAATGTGAGTCCCAGTGCAGTGCGAGGGGAAGTGAGTCCCAGTGCAGTGTGAGGGGAAGTGAGTCCTGCTGCACATCGAGGGGAAGTGAGTCCTGGTGCAGATCGATGAGAAGTGAGTCCTGGTGCAGCGCGAGGGGTGGTGAGTCCCAGTGCAGAGCGAGGGACGTGAGTCCCAGTGCAGTGCGAGAAGTGAGTCCTGGTGCGGTGTGAGGAGAATGGAATCCTGGTGCAGATCGAGGGGAAGTGAGTCCCAGTGCAGCGTGAGGGGAAGTGAGTCGTGGTGCAGATTGAGGAAAGTGAGTCCCAGTGCAGCGTGAGGGAAAGTGAGTCCCGGTGCAGTGTGAGAGGAAGTGAGTCCTGTTGCAGAGTGAGGGGAAGTGAGTACCGGTGCAGTTCGAGAAGAAGTGAGTCCCGTTGCAGTGTGAGTGGAAGTGAGTCCTGGTGCAGTGCGAGGGGAAGTGAGTCCCAGTGCAGTGTGAGGGGAAGTGAGTCCTGGTGCAGTGTGAGGGGAAGTGAGTTCCAGTGCAGTGTGAGGGGAAGTGAGTCCCGTTGCAGTGTGAGTGGAAGTGATCCTGGTGCAGTGCGAGGGGAAGTGAGTCCCAGTGCAGAGCGAGGGGAAGTGAGTCCCAGTGCAGTGCGAGGGGAAGTGAGTCCTGGTGCAGATCGTGGAGAAGTGAGTCCCAATGCAGCGCGAGGGGAAATGAGTCCTGGTGCAGATCGAGGGGAAGTGAGTCCCAGTGCAGTGTGAGGGGAAGTGAGTCCCAGTGCAGATCGAGGGGAAGTGATTCCCAGTGCAGTGTTAGAGGAAGTGAGTCCCAGTGCACTGTGAGGGAATGTGAGTCCGAGTGCAGCGCAAGGGGAAGTAAGTCCTAGTGCAGATCGAGGGAAAGTGAGTCCCAATGCAACGTGAGGGGAAGTAAGTCCCAGTGCAGTGTGAGGGGAAGTGAGTTCCAGTGCAGATCGAGGGGAAGTGAGTCCCAGTGCAGTGTGAGGGGAAGTGAGTCCTGGTGCAGTGTGAGGGGAAGTGAGTTCCAGTGCAGTGTGAGGGGAAGTGAGTCCCGTTGCAGTGTGAGTGGAAGTGATCCTGGTGCAGTGCGAGGGGAAGTGAGTCCCAGTGCAGTGCGAGGGGAAGTGAGTCCCAGTGCAGTGCGAGGGGAAGTGAGTCCTGGTGCAGATCGTGGGGAAGTGAGTCCCAATGCAGCGCGAGGGGAAATGAGTCCTGGTGCAGATCGAGGGGAAGTGAGTCCCAGTGCAGTGAGAGGGGAAGTGAGTCCCAGTGCAGATCGAGGGGAAGTGATTCCCAGTGCAGTGTTAGGGGAAGTGAGTCCCAGTGCACTGTGAGGGAATGTGAGTCCGAGTGCAGCGCAAGGGGAAGTAAGTCCTAGTGCAGATCGAGGGAAAGTGAGTCCCAATGCAACGTGAGGGGAAGTAAGTCCCAGTGCAGTGTGAGGGGAAGTGAGTTCCAGTGCAGATCGAGGGGAAGTGAGTCCCAGTGCAGTGTGAGGGGAAGTGAGTCCTGCTGCAGATCGAGGGGAAGTGAGTCCTGGTGCAGATCGATGGGAAGTGAGTCCTGGTGCAGCGCGAGGGGAGGTGAGTCCCAGTGCAACGCGAGGGGACGTGAGTCCCAGTGCAGTGCGAGAAGTGAGTCCTGGTGCAGTGTGAGGAGAATGGAATCCTGGTGCAGATCGAGGGTAAGTGAGTCCCAGTGCAGCGCGAGGGGAAGTGTGTCCCAGTGCAGCGTGAGGGGAAGTGAGTGGTGGTGCAGATCGAGGAAAGTGAGTCCCAGTGCAGCGTGAGGGAAAGTGAGCCCCGGTGAAGTGTGAGAGGAAGTGAGTCCCGTTGCAGTGTGAGGGGAAGTGATCCTGGTGCAGTGCGAGGGGAAGTGAGTCCCAGTGCAGTGCGAGGGGAAATGAGTCCTGGTGCAGATCGAGGGGTAGTGAGTCCCAGTGCAGTGTGAGGGAAGTGAGTCCCAGTGCAGTGTGAGGGGAAGTGAGTCCCAGTGCAGTGCAAGGAGACGTGAGTTCCAGTGCAAATGGAGGGGAAGTGATTCCCTGTGTAAATTGAGGGGAAGTGAGTCCCAATGCAGCGCGAGGGGAAGTGAGTCCCAGTGCATATCGAGGGGAAGTCAGTCCCAGTGCAGTGTTAGAGGAAGTGAGTCCTGGTGCACTGTGAGGGAAAGTGAGTCCCAGTGCAACGCGAGGGGAAGTGAGTTCCAGTGCAGATCGAGGGGAAGTGAGTCCCAGTGCAGTGTGAGGGGAAGTGAGTCCTGCTGCAGATCGAGGGGAAGTGAGTCCTGGTGCAGATCGATGGGAAGTGAGTCCTGGTGCAGGAGGTGAGTCCCAGTGCAGCGCGAGGGGAAGTGAGTCCCAGTGCAGATCGAGGGGAAGTGAGTCCCAGTGCAGTGTTAGAGGAAGTGAGTCCTGGTGCACTGTGAGGGAATGTGAGTCCCAGTGCAGCGCAAGGGGAAGTGAGTCCCAGTGCAGATCGAGGGTAAGTGAGTCCCAGTGCAGCATGAGGGGAAGTGAGTCTCAGTGCAGTGTGAGGGGAAATAAGTCCCAGTGCAGTGCGAGGGGAAGTGAGTCCAAGTGCAGTGCGAGGGGAAGTGAGTCCTGGAGCAGTGTGAGAGGAATTGAGTCCCAGTACAGTGTGAGGGGAAGTGAGTCCCAGTACAGTGCGAGGAGGAGTGAATCCTGGTGCAGATCGAGGGGAAGTGAGTCCCAGTGCAGATCGAGGGGAAGTGAGTCCCAGTGCAGTGTGAGGGAAAGTGAGTCCCAATGCAGCGCGAGGAGAAGTGAGTCCTGGTGCAGATCGAGGGGAAGTGAGTCCTGGTGCAGTACGAGGGGAGGTGAGTCCCAGTGCAGCGCGAGGGGACGTGAGTCCCAGTGCAGTGCGAGAAGTGACTCCTGGGGCAGTGCGAGGAGAATGGAATCCTGGTGCAGATCGAGGGTAAGTGAGTCCTGGTGCAGCGCGAGGGGAAGTGAGTCGTGGTGCAGATCAAGGAAAGTGAGTCCCAGTGCAGCGTGAGGGGAAGTGAGACCCGTTGCAGTGTGAGTGGTAGTGATCTTGGTGCAGTGCGAGGGGAAGTGAGTCCCAGTGCAGTGCGAGGGGAAGTGAGTCCTGGTGCAGTGTGAGAGGAAGTGAGACCCGTTGCAGTGTGAGTGGAAGTGATCTTGGTGCAGTGCGAGGGGAAGTGAGTCCCAGTGCAGTGCGAGGGGAAGTGAGTCCCAGTGCAGTGCGAGGGGAAATGAGTCCTGGTGCAGATCGAGGGGAAGTGAGTCCTGGTGCAGATCGAGGGGAAGTGATTCCCAGTGCAGATTGAGGGGAAGTGAGTCCCAGTGCAGTGTGAGGGGAAGTGAGTCCCAGTGCAGTGCGAGGGGAAATGAGTCCTGGTGCAGATCGAGGGAATGTGAGTCCCAGTGCAGTGCGAGGGGAAGTGAGTCCCAGTGCAGTGTGAGGGGAAGTGAGTCCTGCTGCAGATCGAGGGGAAGTGAGTCCTGGTGCAGATCGATGAGAAGTGAGTCCTGGTGCAGCGCGAGGGGTGGTGAGTCCCAGTGCAGAGCGAGGGACGTGAGTCCCAGTGCAGTGCGAGAAGTGAGTCCTGGTGCGGTGTGAGGAGAATGGAATCCTGGTGCAGATCGAGGGGAAGTGAGTCCCAGTGCAGCGTGAGGGGAAGTGAGTCGTGGTGCAGATTGAGGAAAGTGAGTCCCAGTGCAGCGTGAGGGAAAGTGAGTCCCGGTGCAGTGTGAGAGGAAGTGAGTCCTGTTGCAGAGTGAGGGGAAGTGAGTACCGGTGCAGTTCGAGAAGAAGTGAGTCCCGTTGCAGTGTGAGTGGAAGTGAGTCCTGGTGCAGTGCGAGGGGAAGTGAGTCCCAGTGCAGTGTGAGGGGAAGTGAGTCCTGGTGCAGTGTGAGGGGAAGTGAGTTCCAGTGCAGTGTGAGGGGAAGTGAGTCCCGTTGCAGTGTGAGTGGAAGTGATCCTGGTGCAGTGCGAGGGGAAGTGAGTCCCAGTGCAGTGCGAGGGGAAGTGAGTCCCAGTGCAGTGCGAGGGGAAGTGAGTCCTGGTGCAGATCGTGGAGAAGTGAGTCCCAATGCAGCGCGAGGGGAAATGAGTCCTGGTGCAGATCGAGGGGAAGTGAGTCCCAGTGCAGTGTGAGGGGAAGTGAGTCCCAGTGCAGATCGAGGGGAAGTGATACCCAGTGCAGTGTTAGAGGAAGTGAGTCCCAGTGCACTGTGAGGGAATGTGAGTCCGAGTGCAGCGCAAGGGGAAGTAAGTCCTAGTGCAGATCGAGGGAAAGTGAGTCCCAATGCAACGTGAGGGGAAGTAAGTCCCAGTGCAGTGTGAGGGGAAGTGAGTTCCAGTGCAGATCGAGGGGAAGTGAGTCCCAGTGCAGTGTGAGGGGAAGTGAGTCCTGGTGCAGTGTGAGGGGAAGTGAGTTCCAGTGCAGTGTGAGGGGAAGTGAGTCCCGTTGCAGTGTGAGTGGAAGTGATCCTGGTGCAGTGCGAGGGGAAGTGAGTCCCAGTGCAGTGCGAGGGGAAGTGAGTCCCAGTGCAGTGCGAGGGGAAGTGAGTCCTGGTGCAGATCGTGGAGAAGTGAGTCCCAATGCAGCGCGAGGGGAAATGAGTCCTGGTGCAGATCGAGGGGAAGTGAGTCCCAGTGCAGTGTGAGGGGAAGTGAGTCCCAGTGCAGATCGAGGGGAAGTGATTCCCAGTGCAGTGTTAGAGGAAGTGAGTCCCAGTGCACTGTGAGGGAATGTGAGTCCGAGTGCAGCGCAAGGGGAAGTAAGTCCTAGTGCAGATCGAGGGAAAGTGAGTCCCAATGCAACGTGAGGGGAAGTAAGTCCCAGTGCAGTGTGAGGGGAAGTGAGTTCCAGTGCAGATCGAGGGGAAGTGAGTCCCAGTGCAGTGTGAGGGGAAGTGAGTCCTGCTGCAGATCGAGGGGAAGTGAGTCCTGGTGCAGATCGATGGGAAGTGAGTCCTGGTGCAGCGCGAGGGGAGGTGAGTCCCAGTGCAACGCGAGGGGACGTGAGTCCCAGTGCAGTGCGAGAAGTGAGTCCTGGTGCAGTGTGAGGAGAATGGAATCCTGGTGCAGATCGAGGGTAAGTGAGTCCCAGTGCAGCGCGAGGGGAAGTGTGTCCCAGTGCAGCGTGAGGGGAAGTGAGTGGTGGTGCAGATCGAGGAAAGTGAGTCCCAGTGCAGCGTGAGGGAAAGTGAGCCCCGGTGAAGTGTGAGAGGAAGTGAGTCCCGTTGCAGTGTGAGGGGAAGTGATCCTGGTGCAGTGCGAGGGGAAGTGAGTCCCAGTGCAGTGCGAGGGGAAATGAGTCCTGGTGCAGATCGAGGGGTAGTGAGTCCCAGTGCAGTGTGAGGGGAAGTGAGTCCCAGTGCAGTGTGAGGGGAAGTGAGTCCCAGTGCAGTGCAAGGAGACGTGAGTTCCAGTGCAAATGGAGGGGAAGTGATTCCCTGTGTAAATTGAGGGGAAGTGAGTCCCAATGCAGCGCGAGGGGAAGTGAGTCCCAGTGCATATCGAGGGGAAGTCAGTCCCAGTGCAGTGTTAGAGGAAGTGAGTCCTGGTGCACTGTGAGGGAAAGTGAGTCCCAGTGCAACGCGAGGGGAAGTGAGTTCCAGTGCAGATCGAGGGGAAGTGAGTCCCAGTGCAGTGTGAGGGGAAGTGAGTCCTGCTGCAGATCGAGGGGAAGTGAGTCCTGGTGCAGATCGATGGGAAGTGAGTCCTGGTGCAGGAGGTGAGTCCCAGTGCAGCGCGAGGGGAAGTGAGTCCCAGTGCAGATCGAGGGGAAGTGAGTCCCAGTGCAGTGTTAGAGGAAGTGAGTCCTGGTGCACTGTGAGGGAATGTGAGTCCCAGTGCAGCGCAAGGGGAAGTGAGTCCCAGTGCAGATCGAGGGTAAGTGAGTCCCAGTGCAGCATGAGGGGAAGTGAGTCTCAGTGCAGTGTGAGGGGAAATAAGTCCCAGTGCAGTGCGAGGGGAAGTGAGTCCAAGTGCAGTGCGAGGGGAAGTGAGTCCTGGAGCAGTGTGAGAGGAATTGAGTCCCAGTACAGTGTGAGGGGAAGTGAGTCCCAGTACAGTGCGAGGAGGAGTGAATCCTGGTGCAGATCGAGGGGAAGTGAGTCCCAGTGCAGATCGAGGGGAAGTGAGTCCCAGTGCAGTGTGAGGGAAAGTGAGTCCCAATGCAGCGCGAGGAGAAGTGAGTCCTGGTGCAGATCGAGGGGAAGTGAGTCCTGGTGCAGTACGAGGGGAGGTGAGTCCCAGTGCAGCGCGAGGGGACGTGAGTCCCAGTGCAGTGCGAGAAGTGACTCCTGGGGCAGTGCGAGGAGA
This sequence comes from Hemiscyllium ocellatum, assembly GCF_020745735.1. Taxonomy (NCBI): domain Eukaryota; kingdom Metazoa; phylum Chordata; class Chondrichthyes; order Orectolobiformes; family Hemiscylliidae; genus Hemiscyllium; species Hemiscyllium ocellatum. Next base: position 3,021,213 of record NC_083415.1, on the reverse strand, counting down.
ATGGAATCCTGGTGCAGATCGAGGGTAAGTGAGTCCTGGTGCAGCGCGAGGGGAAGTGAGTCGTGGTGCAGATCAAGGAAAGTGAGTCCCAGTGCAGCGTGAGGGGAAGTGAGACCCGTTGCAGTGTGAGTGGTAGTGATCTTGGTGCAGTGCGAGGGGAAGTGAGTCCCAGTGCAGTGCGAGGGGAAGTGAGTCCTGGTGCAGTGTGAGAGGAAGTGAGACCCGTTGCAGTGTGAGTGGAAGTGATCTTGGTGCAGTGCGAGGGGAAGTGAGTCCCAGTGCAGTGCGAGGGGAAGTGAGTCCCAGTGCAGTGCGAGGGGAAATGAGTCCTGGTGCAGATCGAGGGGAAGTGAGTCCCAGTGCAGATCGAGGAAAGTGAGTCCCAGTGCAGCGTGACGGAAAGTGAGTCCTGGTGCAGTGTGAGAGGAAGTGAGTCCCAGTGCAGTGCGAGGGGAAATGAGTCCTGGTGCAGATCGAGGGGAAGTGATTCCCAGTGTAGATTGAGGGGAAGTGAGTCCCAGTGCAGTGTGAGGGGAAGTGAGTCCCAGTGCAGTGCGAGGGGAAGTGAGTCCTGGTGCAGATCGAGGGGAAGTGAATTCCCAGTGTAGATTGAGGGGAAGTGAGTCCAAGTGCAGTGTGAGGGGAAGTGAGTCCCAGTGCAGTGCGTGGGGAAGTGAGTCCTGGAGCAGTGTGAGAGGAATTGAGTCGCAGTACAGTGTGAGGGGAAGTGAGTCCCAGTACAGTGCGAGGAGGAGTGATTCCTGGTGCAGATCGAGGGGAAGTGAGTCCCAGTGCAGATCGAGGGGAAGTGAGTCCCAGTGCAGTGTTAGAGGAAGTGAGTCCCAGTGCAGTGTGTGGGTAAGTGAGTCCCAGAGCAGTGCGAGGGGAATTGAGGCCCGGTGCAGATCGAGGGGAAGTGAGTCCCAGTGCAGTGTGAGGGGAAGTGAGTCCTGGTGCACTGTGAGGGAAGGTGAGTCCCAATGCAGCGCGAGGGGAAGTGAGTCCTGGTGCAGATCGAGGGGAAGTGAGTCCTGGTGCAGCGCGAGGGGAGGTGAGTCCCAGTGCAGCGCGAGGGGAAGGTGAGTCCCAGTGCAGTGCGAGAAGTGAGTCCTGGTGCAGTGTGAGGAGAATGGAATCCTGGTGCAGATCGAGGGGAAGTGAGTCCTGGTGCAGCGCGAGGGGAAGTGAGTCCCAGTGCAGTGTGAGGGGAAGTGAGTCCTGGTGCAGTGTGAGGGGAAGTGAGTTCCAGTGCAGTGTGAGGGGAAGTGAATCGTGGTGCAGTGTGAGAGGAAGTGAGTCCCGTTGCAGTGTGAGGGGAAGTGAGTACCGGTGCAGTATGAGGGGAAGTGAGTGCCAGTGCAGTGTGAGTGGAAGTGATCCTGGTTCAGTGCGAGGGGAAGTGAGTCCCAGTGCAGTGCGAGGGGAAGTGAGACCCAGTGCAGTGCGAGGGGAAATGAGTCCTGGTGCAGCGCGAGGGGAGGTGAGTCCCAGTGCAGCACGAGGGGAGGTGAGTCCCAGTGCAGTGCGAGAAGTGAGTCCTGGTGCAGTGTGAGGAGAATGGAATCCTGGTGCAGATCGAGGGGAAGTGAGTCCTGGTGCAGCGCGATGGGAAGTGAGTCCCAGTGCAGTGCGAGGGGAAGTCAGTCCCAGTACAGTGCGAGGAGGAGTGAATCCTGGTGCAAATCGAGGGGAAGTGAGTCCCAGTGCAGATTCAGGGGAAGTGAGTCCCAGCGCAGTGTTAGGGGAAATGAGTCCCAGTGCAGTGTGAGGGTAAGTGAGTCCCAGAGCAGTGCGAGGGGAATTGAGGCCCGGTGCAGATCGAGGGGATGTCATTCCCAGTGCAGTGTTAGGGGAAGTGAGTCCTGGTGCACTGTGAGGGAAAGTGAGTCCCAATGCAGCGCGAGGGGAAGTGAGTACTGGTGCAGTGTGAGGGGAAGTGAGTTCCAGTGCAGTGTGAGGGGAAGTGAGTCCCGGTGCAGTGTGAGAGGAAGTGAGTCCGGTTGCAGTGTGAGGGGAAGTGAGTACCGGTGCAGTTCGAGAAGAAGTGAGTCCCGGTGCAGTGTGCGTGGAAGTGATCCTGGTGCAGTGCAAGGGGAAGTGAGTCCCAGTGCAGTGCGAGGGGAAATGAGTCCTGGTGCAGATCGAGGGGAATTGAGTCCCAATGCAGCGCGAGGGGAAGTGAGTCCCAGTGCAGATCGAGGGGAAGTGAGTCCTAGTGCAGTGTTAGAGGAAGTGAGTCCTGGTGCACTGTGAGGGAAAGTGAGTCCCAGTGCAGCGCGAGGGGAAGTGAGTCTCAGTGCAGATCGAGGGAAAGTGAGTCCCAATGCAACATGAGGGGAAGTAAGTCCCAGTGCAGTGTGAGGGGAAGTGAGTTCCAATGCAGATCGAGGGGAAGTGAGTCCCAGTGCAGTGTGAGGGGAAGTGAGTCCTGCTGCAGATCGAGGGGAAGTGAGTCCTGGTGCAGATCGATGGGAAGTGAGTCCTGGTGCAGCGCGAGGGGAGGTGAGTCCCAGTGCAGCGCGAGGGGACGTGAGTCCCAGTGCAGTGCGAGAAGTGACTCCTGGTGCAGTGTGAGGAGAATGGAATCCTGGTTCAGATCGAGGGTAAGTGAGTCCCAGTGCAGCGTGAGGGGAAGTGAGTCCCGGTGCAGTGTGAGAGGAAGTGAGTTCCAGTGCAGTGTGAGGGGAAGTGAGTCCCGGTGCAGTTCGAGAAGAAGTGAGTCCTGTTGCAGTGCGAGGGGAAGTGAGTTCCAGTGCAGTGTGAGAGGAAGTGATCCTGGTGCAGATCGAGGGGAAGTGAGTCCCAGTGCAGTGCGAGGGGAAGTGAGTCCCAGTGCAGCGTGAGGGGAAGTGAGTCGTGGTGCAGTGTGAGAGGAAGTGAGTCCCGTTGCAGTGTGAGGGGAAGTGAGTCCTGGTGCAGTGTGAGGGGAAGTGAGTGCCAGTGCAGTGTGAGGGGAAGTGAGTCCTGGTGCAGTGTGAGGGGAAGTGAGTCCCGTTGCAGTGTGAGGGGAAGTGAGTACCGGTGCAGTTCGAGAAGAAGTGAGTCCCGTTGCAGTGTGAGTGGAAGTGATCCTGGTGCAGATCGAGGGAAAGTGAGTCCCAATGCAGCGCAACGGGAAGTGAGTCCCAGTGCAGATCGAGGGGAAGTGAGTCCCAGTGCAACGTGAGGGGAAGTAAGTCCCAGTGCAGTGCGAGGGGAAGTGAGTTCCAATGCAGATCGAGGGGAAGTGAGTCCCAGTGCAGTGTGAGGGGAAGTGAGTCCTGCTGCAGATCGAGGGGAAGTGAGTCCTGGTGCAGATCGATGGGAAGTGAGTCCTGGTGCAGCGCGAGGGGAGGTGAGTCCCAGTGCAGCGCGAGGGGAAGTGATTCCCAGTGCAGCGCGAGGGGAAGTGAGTCCTGGTGCAGATCGAGGAAAGTGAGTCCCAGTGCAGTGTGAGGGGAATTGAGTCCCGGTGCAGATCGAGGGTAAGTGAGTCCTGGTGCAGTGTTAGGGGAAGTGAGTCCCACTGCAGCGTGAGGGGAAGTGGGTCGCGCTGCAGTGTAATGGGAAATGGGAGTCCCGGTGCAGTATAAGGGTAGGTGAGTACTGGTGCAGTGTGAGGGGAAGTGAGTCCCAGTGCAGTTCGAGGGGAAATGGGTCCTGGTGCAGATCGAGGGGAAGTGAGTCCCAATGCAGCGCGAGGGAAAGTGAGTCCCGGTGCAGTGTGAGAGGAAGTGAGTCCCGTTGCAGTGTGAGGGGAAGTGAGTACCGGTGCAGTTCGAGAAGAAGTGAGTCTCGTTGCAGTGCGAGGGGAAGTGAGTCCCAGTGCAGCGTGAGGAGGAGTGAATCCTGATGCAGATTGATGGTAAGTGAGTCCCAGTGCAGTGTGAGGGGAATTGAGTCCCGGTGCAGATCGAGGGTAAGTGAGTCCTGGTGCAGTGTTAGGGGAAGTGAGTCCCACTGCAGCGTGAGGGGAAGTGGGTCGCGCTGCAGTGTAATGGGAAATGGGAGTCCCGGTGCAGTATAAGGGTAGGTGAGTACTGGTGCAGTGTGAGGGGAAGTGAGTCCCGGTGCAGTTCGATGGGAAATGGGTCCTGGTGCAGATCGAGGGGAAGTGAGTCCCAATGCAGCGCGAGGGAAAGTGAGTCCCGGTGCAGTGTGAGAGGAAGTGAGTCCCGTTGCAGTGTGAGGGGAAGTGAGTACCGGTGCAGTTCGAGAAGAAGTGAGTCCCGTTGCAGTGCGAGGGGAAGTGAGTCCCAGTGCAGCGTGAGGAGGAGTGAATCCTGATGCAGATTGATGGTAAGTGAGTCCCAGTGCAGTGTGAGGGGATATGAGTCCAGGTGCAGTGCGAGGGGAAGTGATTCCCAGTGCAGATCGAGGGGAAGTGAGTCCCAGTGCAGATCGAGGGGAAGTGAGTTACAGTGCAGTGTGAGGGGAAGTGAGGCCTGCTGCAGTGTGAAGGGAAATGAGTCCTGGTGCAGGTCTTGGGGAAGTGAGTTTCGATGCAATGTCGGAGTAAGTGAGTCCCAGTGCAGTGTGAGGGTAAGTGAGTCCTAGAGCATTGCAAGGGGAATTGAGTCCCGGTGCAGATCGAGAGGAAGTGAGTCCCGGTGCAGTGTGAGAGGAAGTGAGTCCCGTTGCAGTGTGAGGGGAAGTGAGTACCGGTGCAGTTCGAGAAGAAGTGAGTCCCGTTACAGTGCGAGGGGAGGTGAGTCCCAGTGCAGCGTGAGGAGGAGTGAATCCTGATGCAGATTGATGGTAAGTGAGTCCCAGTGCAGTGTGAGGGGATATGAGTCCAGGTGCAGTGCGAGGGGAAGTGATTCCCAGTGCAGCGCGAGGGGAAGTGAGTCCCAGTGCAGATCGAGGGGAAGTGAGTTACAGTGCAGTGTGAGGGGAAGTGAGGCCTGCTGCAGTGTGAAGGGAAATGAGTCCTGGTGCAGGTCTTGGGGAAGTGAGTTTCGATGCAATGTAGGGGTAAGTGAGTCCCAGTGCAGTGTTAGGGGAATTGAGTCCCGGTGCAGCGCGAAGGAAAGTGAGTCCCGCTGCAGCGCGAGGGGATATGAATTCCAGTGCAGTGCGAGGGGAAGTTATTCCCAGAGCAGCGCGAGGGGAAGTGAGTCCCAAAGCAGCGTGAGTGGAAATGAGTTCCGGTGCAGCTCGAGGGGAAGTGAGTCCTGATGCAGTGCGAGAGGAAGTGAGTTCCAATGCAGTGTGAGGGGAAGTGAGTCCCAGTGCAGCGCGAGGGAAAGTGAGTCCGGGTGCAGCGCGAGGGGAAGTGAGTCCCGGTGGAGCTCGAGGGGAAGTGAGTCCCAGTGCAGCGCGAGGGAAAGTGAGTCCCAGTGCAGTGTGAGGGGAAATGAGTCCTGGTGCAGATCGAGGGGAAGTGAGCCCCTATGCATCGCGAGGGAAAGTGAGACCCGCTGCAGTGTGAGGGGAAGTGAGTCCTGGTGTAGGTCGAGGGGAAGTGAGTCCCGCTGCAGTGTGAGGGGAAGTGAGGCCCAGTGCAGATTGAGGGGAAGTGAGACCCGGTGCAGTGTGAGGGGAAGTGAGTCCTGGTGTAGGTCGAGGGGAAGTGAGTCCTGGTGTAGGTCGAGGGGAAGTGAGTCCCGGTGCAGTGTGAGGGGAAGTGAGTCCCGGGGCAGTTCGAGGGGAAATGAGTCCTGGTGCGGTGTGAGGGGAAGTGAGTCCCGGTGCAGTTCGAGGGGAAATGAGTCCTGGTGCAGATCGAGGTGAAGTGAGTCCCAGTGCAGTGAAAGGGGAAGTGAGTCCCGGTGCAGTGAGAGGTGAAGTGAGCCCCAGTGCAGCGCGAGGGAAAGTGAGTCCCGATGCAGCGCGAGGGGAAGTGATTCCCAGTACAGCGCGAGGGGAAGTGAGTCCCAGTGCAGCGTGAGTGGAAATGAGTCCCGGTGCAGATCGAGGGGAAGTGAGTCCCAATGCAACGTGAGGGGAGGTGAGTCCCAGTGCAGTGTGAGGGGAAGTGAGGCCTGCTGCAGTGTGAAGGGAAATGAGTCCTGGTGCAGGTCGTGGGGAAGTGAGTTTCAGTGCAATGTAGGGGTAAGTGAGTCCTGGTGCAGTGTTAGGGGCAGTGAGTCCCACTGCAGCGTGAGGGGAACTGAGTCGCGCTGCAGTGTAATGGGAAATGAGTCCCAGTGCAGTGTGAGGGTAAGTGAGTACTGGTGCAGTGTGAGGTGAAGTGAATCCCGGTACAGTTCGAGGGGAAATGAGTCCTGGTGCAGATCGAGGGGAAGTGAGTCACAGTGCAGAGCGAGGGGATATGAGTCCAGGTGCAGTGCGAGGGGAAGTGATTCCCAGTACATCGCGAGGGGAAGTGAGTCCCAGTGCAGATCGAGGGGAACTGAGTCCCAATGCAACGTGAGGGGAAGTGAGTCCCAGTGCAGTGCGAGGAGAAGTGAGTTCCAGTGCAATGTGAGGGGAAGTGAAGCCTGCTGCAGTGTGAAGGGAAATGAGTCCTGGTGCAGGTCTTGGGGAAGTGAGTTTCGATGCAATGTAGGGGTAAATGAGTCCCGGTGCAGTGTTAGGGGAAGTGAGTCCTGGTGCAGTGTGAGGTGAAGTGAGTCCCGGTGCAGTGTGAGGGGAAGTGAGTTCCAGTGCAGATCGAGGGGAAGTGAGTCCCAGTGCAGTGATAGGGGAAGTGAGTCCCGGTGCAGTGAGAGGTGAAGTGAGCCCCAGTGCAGCGCGAGGGAAAGTGAGTCCCAGTGCAGTGTGAGGGGAAGTGAGTCCAAGTGCAGATCGATGGGAAGTGAGTCCTGGTGCAGTGTTAGAGGAAGTGAGTCCCAGTGCAGTGTGAGGAGGAGTGAATCCTGATGCAGATTGAGGGTAAGTGAGTCCCAGTGCAGTGTGAGGGTAAGTGAGTCCCAGAGCAGTGCGAGGGGAATTGAGGCCCGGTGCAGATCGAGGGGAAGTGAGTCCCAGTGCAGTGTTAGGGGAAGTGAGTCCTGGAGCACTGTGAGGGAAAGTGAGTCCCAATGAAGCGCGAGGGGAAGTGAGTCCTGGTGCAGTGTTAAGGGAAGTTAGTCCCACTGCAGCGCGAGGGGAAGTGAGGCCCAGTGCAGATTGAGGGGAAGTGAGACCCGGTGCAGTGTGAGGGGAAGTGAGTCCTGGTGTAGGTCGAGGGGAAGTGAGTCCTGGTGTAGGTCGAGGGGAAGTGAGTCCCGGTGCAGTGTGAGGGGAAGTGAGTCCCGGTGCAGTTCGAGGGGAAATGAGTCCTGGTGCAGATCGAGGGGAAGTGAGTCCCAGTGCAGTGAAAGGGGAAGTGAGTCCCGGTGCAGTGAGAGGTGAAGTGAGCCCCAGTGCAGCGCGAGGGAAAGTGAGTCCCGGTGCAGCGCGAGGGGAAGTGATTCCCAGTACAGCGCGAGGGGAAGTGAGTCACAGTGCAGCGTGAGTGGAAATGAGTCCCAGTGCAGATCGAGGGGAAGTGAGTCCCAATGCAACGTGAGGGGAGGTGAGTCCCAGTGCAGTGTGAGGGGAAGTGAGGCCTGCTGCATTGTGAAGGGAAATGAGTCCTGGTGCAGGTCGTGGGGAAGTGAGTTTCAGTGCAATGTAGGGGTAAGTGAGTCCTGGTGCAGTGTTAGGGGCAGTGAGTCCAACTGCAGCGTGAGGGGAAGTGAGTCGCGCTGCAGTGTAATGGGAAATGAGTCCCAGTGCAGTGTGAGGGTAAGTCACTACAGGTGCAGTGTGAGGTGAATTGAGTCCCGGTGCAGTTCGAGGGGAAATGGGTCCAGGTGCAGATCGAGGGGAAGTGAGTCCCAGTGCAGCGCGAGGGAAAGTGAGTCCCGGTGCAGCGCGAGGGGATATGAGTCCAGGTGCAGTGCGAGGGGAAGTGATTCCCAGTGCAGCGCAAGGGGAAGTGAGTCCCAGTGCAGATCGAGGGGAAGTGAGTTACAGTGCAGTGTGAGGGGAAGTGAGGCCTGCTGCAGTGTGAAGGGAATTGAGTCCTGGTGCAGGTCTTGGGGAAGTGAGTTTCGATGCAATGTAGGGGTAAATGAGTCCCGGTGCAGTGTTAGGGGAAGTGAGTCCTGGTGCAGTGTGAGGTGAAGTGAGTCCCGGTGCAGTGTGAGGGGAAGTGAGTTCCAGTGCAGATCGAGGGGAAGTGAGTCCCAGTGCAGTGTGAGGGGAAGTGAGTCCGGTGCAGTGTGAGGGGAAGTGCGTCCTATGCAGTGTGAGGGGAACTGAGTCCTGGTGCAGTGTGAGGTGAAGTGAGTCCCGGTGCAGCGCGAGGGGATATGAGTCCAGGTGCAGTGCGAGGGGAAGTGATTCCCAGTGCAGCGCGAGGGGAAGTGAGTCCCAGTGCAGATCGAGGGAAATTGAGTCCCAGTGCAGTGTGAAGGGAAATGAGTCCTAGTGCAGGTCGTGGGGAAGTGAGTTTCGATGCAATGTAGGGGTAAGTGAGTCCCGGTGCAGTGTTAGGGGAAGTGAGTCCCACTGCAGCGTGAGGGGAAGTGAGTCCCAGTGCAGATCGAGGGGAACTGAGTCCCAATGCAACGTGAGGGGAAGGGAGTCTCAGTGCAGTGCGAGGGGAAGTGAGTTCCAGTGCAATGTGAGGGGAAGTGAAGCCTGCTGCAGTGTGAAGGGAAATGAGTCCTGGTGCAGGTCTTGGGGAAGTGAGTTTCAATGCAATGTAGGGGTAAGTGAGTCCTGGTGCAGTGTAATGGGAAATGAGTCCCGGTGCAGTATAAGGGTAAGTGAGTACTGGTGCAATGAAAGGGTAAGTGAGTCCCGGTGCAGTGTGAGGTGAAGTGAGTCCCGGTGCAGTGTGAGGGGAAGTGAGGCCTGCTGCAGTGTGAAGGGAAATGAGTCCTGGTGCAGGTCTTGGGGAAGTGAGTTTCGATGCAATGTCGGAGTAAGTGAGTCCCAGTGCAGTGTGAGGGTAAGTGAGTCCTAGAGCATTGCAAGGGGAATTGAGTCCCGGTGCAGATCGAGAGGAAGTGAGTCCCGGTGCAGTGTGAGAGGAAGTGAGTCCCGTTGCAGTGTGAGGGGAAGTGAGTACCGGTGCAGTTCGAGAAGAAGTGAGTCCCGTTACAGTGCGAGGGGAGGTGAGTCCCAGTGCAGCGTGAGGAGGAGTGAATCCTGATGCAGATTGATGGTAAGTGAGTCCCAGTGCAGTGTGAGGGGATATGAGTCCAGGTGCAGTGCGAGGGGAAGTGATTCCCAGTGCAGCGCGAGGGGAAGTGAGTCCCAGTGCAGATCGAGGGGAAGTGAGTTACAGTGCAGTGTGAGGGGAAGTGAGGCCTGCTGCAGTGTGAAGGGAAATGAGTCCTGGTGCAGGTCTTGGGGAAGTGAGTTTCGATGCAATGTAGGGGTAAGTGAGTCCCAGTGCAGTGTTAGGGGAAGTGAGTCCCGGTGCAGCGCGAAGGAAAGTGAGTCCCGCTGCAGCGCGAGGGGATATGAATTCCAGTGCAGTGCGAGGGGAAGTTATTCCCAGAGCAGCGCGAGGGGAAGTGAGTCCCAAAGCAGCGTGAGTGGAAATGAGTTCCGGTGCAGCTCGAGGGGAAGTGAGTCCTGATGCAGTGCGAGAGGAAGTGAGTTCCAATGCAGTGTGAGGGGAAGTGAGTCCCAGTGCAGCGCGAGGGAAAGTGAGTCCGGGTGCAGCGCGAGGGGAAGTGAGTCCCGGTGGAGCTCGAGGGGAAGTGAGTCCCAGTGCAGCGCGAGGGAAAGTGAGTCCCAGTGCAGTGTGAGGGGAAATGAGTCCTGGTGCAGATCGAGGGGAAGTGAGCCCCTATGCATCGCGAGGGAAAGTGAGACCCGCTGCAGTGTGAGGGGAAGTGAGTCCTGGTGTAGGTCGAGGGGAAGTGAGTCCCGCTGCAGTGTGAGGGGAAGTGAGGCCCAGTGCAGTGTGAGGGGAAGTGAGACCCGGTGCAGTGTGAGGGGAAGTGAGTCCTGGTGTAGGTCGAGGGGAAGTGAGTCCTGGTGTAGGTCGAGGGGAAGTGAGTCCCGGTGCAGTGTGAGGGGAAGTGAGTCCCGGGGCAGTTCGAGGGGAAATGAGTCCTGGTGCGGTGTGAGGGGAAGTGAGTCCCGGTGCAGTTCGAGGGGAAATGAGTCCTGGTGCAGATCGAGGTGAAGTGAGTCCCAGTGCAGTGAAAGGGGAAGTGAGTCCCGATGCAGCGCGAGGGGAAGTGATTCCCAGTACAGCGCGAGGGGAAGTGAGTCCCAGTGCAGCGTGAGTGGAAATGAGTCCCGGTGCAGATCGAGGGAAGTGAGTCCCAATGCAACGTGAGGGGAGGTGAGTCCCAGTGCAGTGTGAGGGGAAGTGAGGCCTGCTGCAGTGTGAAGGGAAATGAGTCCTGGTGCAGGTCGTGGGGAAGTGAGTTTCAGTGCAATGTAGGGGTAAGTGAGTCCTGGTGCAGTGTTAGGGGCAGTGAGTCCCACTGCAGCGTGAGGGGAACTGAGTCGCGCTGCAGTGTAATGGGAAATGAGTCCCAGTGCAGTGTGAGGGTAAGTGAGTACTGGTGCAGTGTGAGGTGAAGTGAATCCCGGTACAGTTCGAGGGGAAATGAGTCCTGGTGCAGATCGAGGGGAAGTGAGTCACAGTGCAGAGCGAGGGGATATGAGTCCAGGTGCAGTGCGAGGGGAAGTGATTCCCAGTACATCGCGAGGGGAAGTGAGTCCCAGTGCAGATCGAGGGGAACTGAGTCCCAATGCAACGTGAGGGGAAGTGAGTCCCAGTGCAGTGCGAGGAGAAGTGAGTTCCAGTGCAATGTGAGGGGAAGTGAAGCCTGCTGCAGTGTGAAGGGAAATGAGTCCTGGTGCAGGTCTTGGGGAAGTGAGTTTCGATGCAATGTAGGGGTAAATGAGTCCCGGTGCAGTGTTAGGGGAAGTGAGTCCTGGTGCAGTGTGAGGTGAAGTGAGTCCCGGTGCAGTGTGAGGGGAAGTGAGTTCCAGTGCAGATCGAGGGGAAGTGAGTCCCAGTGCAGTGAAAGGGGAAGTGAGTCCCGGTGCAGTGAGAGGTGAAGTGAGCCCCAGTGCAGCGCGAGGGAAAGTGAGTCCCAGTGCAGTGTGAGGGGAAGTGAGTCCAAGTGCAGATCGATGGGAAGTGAGTCCTGGTGCAGTGTTAGAGGAAGTGAGTCCCAGTGCAGTGTGAGGAGGAGTGAATCCTGATGCAGATTGAGGGTAAGTGAGTCCCAGTGCAGTGTGAGGGTAAGTGAGTCCCAGAGCAGTGCGAGGGGAATTGAGGCCCGGTGCAGATCGAGGGGAAGTGAGTCCCAGTGCAGTGTTAGGGGAAGTGAGTCCTGGAGCACTGTGAGGGAAAGTGAGTCCCAATGAAGCGCGAGGGGAAGTGAGTCCTGGTGCAGTGTTAAGGGAAGTTAGTCCCACTGCAGCGCGAGGGGAAGTGAGGCCCAGTGCAGATTGAGGGGAAGTGAGACCCGGTGCAGTGTGAGGGGAAGTGAGTCCTGGTGGAGGTCGAGGGGAAGTGAGTCCTGGTGTAGGTCGAGGGGAAGTGAGTCCGGTGCAGTGTGAGGGGAAGTGAGTCCGGTGCAGTTCGAGGGGAATTGAGTCCTGGTGCAGATCGAGGGGAAGTGAGTCCCAGTGCAGTGAAAGGGGAAGTGAGTCCCGGTGCAGTGAGAGGTGAAGTGAGCCCCAGTGCAGCGCGAGGGAAAGTGAGTCCCGGTGCAGCGCGAGGGGAAGTGATTCCCAGTACAGCGCGAGGGGAAGTGAGTCACAGTGCAGCGTGAGTGGAAATGAGTCCCAGTGCAGATCGAGGGGAAGTGAGTCCCAATGCAACGTGAGGGGAGGTGAGTCCCAGTGCAGTGTGAGGGGAAGTGAGGCCTGCTGCATTGTGAAGGGAAATGAGTCCTGGTGCAGGTCGTGGGGAAGTGAGTTTCAGTGCAATGTAGGGGTAAGTGAGTCCTGGTGCAGTGTTAGGGGCAGTGAGTCCAACTGCAGCGTGAGGGGAAGTGAGTCGCGCTGCAGTGTAATGGGAAATGAGTCCCAGTGCAGTGTGAGGGTAAGTCACTACAGGTGCAGTGTGAGGTGAATTGAGTCCCGGTGCAGTTCGAGGGGAAATGGGTCCAGGTGCAGATCGAGGGGAAGTGAGTCCCAGTGCAGCGCGAGGGAAAGTGAGTCCCGGTGCAGCGCGAGGGGATATGAGTCCAGGTGCAGTGCGAGGGGAAGTGATTCCCAGTGCAGCGCAAGGGGAAGTGAGTCCCAGTGCAGATCGAGGGGAAGTGAGTTACAGTGCAGTGTGAGGGGAAGTGAGGCCTGCTGCAGTGTGAAGGGAATTGAGTCCTGGTGCAGGTCTTGGGGAAGTGAGTTTCGATGCAATGTAGGGGTAAATGAGTCCCGGTGCAGTGTTAGGGGAAGTGAGTCCTGGTGCAGTGTGAGGTGAAGTGAGTCCCGGTGCAGTGTGAGGGGAAGTGAGTTCCAGTGCAGATCGAGGGGAAGTGAGTCCCAGTGCAGTGTGAGGGGAAGTGAGTCCCGGTGCAGTGTGAGGGGAAGTGCGTCCTATGCAGTGTGAGGGGAACTGAGTCCTGGTGCAGTGTGAGGTGAAGTGAGTCCCGGTGCAGCGCGAGGGGATATGAGTCCAGGTGCAGTGCGAGGGGAAGTGATTCCCAGTGCAGCGCGAGGGGAAGTGAGTCCCAGTGCAGATCGAGGGAAATTGAGTCCCAGTGCAGTGTGAAGGGAAATGAGTCCTAGTGCAGGTCGTGGGGAAGTGAGTTTCGATGCAATGTAGGGGTAAGTGAGTCCCGGTGCAGTGTTAGGGGAAGTGAGTCCCACTGCAGCGTGAGGGAAGTGAGTCCCAGTGCAGATCGAGGGGAACTGAGTCCCAATGCAACGTGAGGGGAAGGGAGTCTCAGTGCAGTGCGAGGGGAAGTGAGTTCCAGTGCAATGTGAGGGGAAGTGAAGCCTGCTGCAGTGTGAAGGGAAATGAGTCCTGGTGCAGGTCTTGGGGAAGTGAGTTTCAATGCAATGTAGGGGTAAGTGAGTCCTGGTGCAGTGTAATGGGAAATGAGTCCCGGTGCAGTATAAGGGTAAGTGAGTACTGGTGCAATGAAAGGGTAAGTGAGTCCCGGTGCAGTGTGAGGTGAAGTGAGTCCCGGTGCAGTGTGAGGGGAAGTGTGTCCTGGTGCAGTGTAAGGGGAAGTGAGTCCCAGTGCAGAGCGAGGGGAAGTGAGTCCCGGTGGAGCTCGAGGGGAAGTGTGTCCCAGTGCAGTGCGAGGGGAAATGAGTCTTGGTGCAGATCGAGGGGAAGTGAGTCCCGGTGCAGTGTGAGGGAAGTGAGTCCCAGTGCAGTGTGAGGGGAAGTGAGTCCTGCTGCAGATCGAGGGGAAGTGAGTCCCGGTGCAGTGTGAGGGAAAGTGAGTCCCGGTGCAGTTCGAGGGGAAATGAGTCCTGGTGCGGTGTGAGGGGAAGTGAGTCCCGGTGCAGTTCGAGGGGAAATGAGTCCTGATGCAGATCGAGGGGAAGTGAGTCCCAGTGCAGTGAAAGGGGAAGTGAGTCCCGGTGCAGTGAGAGGTGAAGTGAGCCCCAGTGCAGCGCGAGGGAAAGTGAGTCCCGGTGCAGCGCGAGGGGAAGTGAGACCCGGTGCAGATCGAGGGTAAGTGAGTCCAAGTGCAGATCGAGGGGAAGTGAGTCCCAGTGCAGTGTGAGGGGAGGTGAGTCCCAGTGCAGTGTGAGGGGAAGTGAGGCCTGCTGCAGTGTGAAGGGAAATGAGTCCTGGTGCAGGTCGTGGGGATGTGAGTTTCAGTGCAATGTAGGGGTAAGTGAGTCCTGGTGCAGTGTTAGGGGCAGTGAGTCCCACTGCAGCGTGAGGGGAAGTGAGTCGCGCTGCAGTGTAATTGGAAATGAGTCCCAGTGCAGTGTGAGGGTAAGTGAGTACAGGTGCAGTGTGAGGGTAAGTGAGTCCAGGTGCAGTTCGAGGGGAAGTGAGTCCCAGTGCAGATCGAGGGGAACTGAGTCCCAATGCAACGTGAGGGGAAGTGAGTTCCAGTGCAATGTGAGGGGAAGTGAAGCCTGCTGCAGTGTGAAGGGAAATGAGTCCTGGTGCAGGTCTTGGGGAAGTGAGTTTCGATGCAATGTAGGGGTAAGTGAGTCCCGGTGCGGTGTTAGGGGAAGTGAGTCCCACTGCAGCGTGAGGGGAAGTGAGTCCTGGTGCAGTGTAATGGGAAATGAGTCCCGGTGCAGCGCGAGGGTAAGTGAGTCCCGGTGAAGCGCGAGGGGAAGTGAGTCCCGTTGGAGCTCGAGGGGAAGTGAGTCCAGTGCAGTTCGAGGGGAAGTGAGTCCTGGTGCAGATCGAGGGGAAGTGAGTCCCAGTGCAGTGTGAGGGGAAGTGAGTCCTGGTGCAGATCGAGGGGAAGTGAGTCCCAGTGCAGTGTGAGGGGAAGTGAGTCCACGTGCAGATCGAGGGGAAGTGAGTCCTGGTGCAGTGTTAGAGGAAGTGAGTCCCAGTGCAGTGTGAGGAGGAGTGAATCCTGGTTCAGATTGAGGGTAAGTGAGTCCCAGTGCAGTGTGAGGGTAAGTGAGTCCCAGAGCAGTGCGAGGGGAATTGAGGCCCGGTGCAGATCGAGGGGAAGTGAGACCCAGTGCAGTGTTAGGGGAAGTGAGTCCTGGAGCACTGTGAGGGAAGGTGAGTCCCAATGAAGCGCGAGGGGAAGTGAGTCCTGGTGCAGTGTTAAGGGAAGTGAGTCCCACTGCAGCGCGAGGGGAAGTGAGCCCCAGTGTAGTGTGAGGGGAAGTGAGTCCCAGTGCAGTGCGAGGGGAAATGAGTCCTGGTGCAGACTGAGGGTAAGTGAGTCCCAGTGCAGTGTGAGGGGAAGTGAGTCCCAGTGCAGATCGAGGGGAAGTGAGTCCCAGTGCAATGAAAGGGTAAGTGAGTCCCGGTGCAGTGTGAGGTGAAGTGAGCCCCAGTGCAGCGCGAGGGAAAGTGAGTCCCGGTGCAGCGCGAGGGGAAGTGAGACCCGGTGCAGATCGAGGGTAAGTGAGTCCAAGTGCAGATCGAGGGGAAGTGAGTCCCAGTGCAGTGTGAGGGGAGGTGAGTCCCAGTGCAGTGTGAGGGGAAGTGAGGCCTGCTGCAGTGTGAAGGGAAATGAGTCCTGGTGCAGGTCGTGGGGATGTGAGTTTCAGTGCAATGTAGGGGTAAGTGAGTCCTGGTGCAGTGTTAGGGGCAGTGAGTCCCACTGCAGCGCGAGGGGAAGTGAGTCGCGCTGCAGTGTAATTGGAAATGAGTCCCAGTGCAGTGTGAGGGTAAGTGAGTACAGGTGCAGTGTGAGGGTAAGTGAGTCCAGGTGCAGTTCGAGGGGAAGTGAGTCCCAGTGCAGATCGAGGGGAACTGAGTCCCATGCAACGTGAGGGGAAGTGAGTTCCAGTGCAATGTGAGGGGAAGTGAAGCCTGCTGCAGTGTGAAGGGAAATGAGTCCTGGTGCAGGTCTTGGGGAAGTGAGTTTCGATGCAATGTAGGGGTAAGTGAGTCCCGGTGCGGTGTTAGGGGAAGTGAGTCCCACTGCAGCGTGAGGGGAAGTGAGTCCTGGTGCAGTGTAATGGGAAATGAGTCCCGGTGCAGCGCGAGGGTAAGTGAGTCCCGGTGAAGCGCGAGGGGAAGTGAGTCCCATTGGAGCTCGAGGGGAAGTGAGTCCCAGTGCAGTTCGAGGGGAAATGAGTCCTGGTGCAGATCGAGGGGAAGTGAGTCCCAGTGCAGTGTGAGGGGAAGTGAGTCCCAGTGCAGTGTGAGGGGAAGTGAGTCCACGTGCAGATCGAGGGGAAGTGAGTCCTGGTGCAGTGTTAGAGGAAGTGAGTCCCAGTGCAGTGTGAGGAGGAGTGAATCCTGGTTCAGATTGAGGGTAAGTGAGTCCCAGTGCAGTGTGAGGGTAAGTGAGTCCCAGAGCAGTGCGAGGGGAATTGAGGCCCGGTGCAGATCGAGGGGAAGTGAGACCCAGTGCAGTGTTAGGGGAAGTGAGTCCTGGAGCACTGTGAGGGAAGGTGAGTCCCAATGAAGCGCGAGGGGAAGTGAGTCCTGGTGCAGTGTTAAGGGAAGTGAGTCCCACTGCAGCGCGAGGGGAAGTGAGCCCAGTGTAGTGTGAGGGGAAGTGAGTCCCAGTGCAGTGCGAGGGGAAATGAGTCCTGGTGCAGACTGAGGGTAAGTGAGTCCCAGTGCAGTGTGAGGGGAAGTGAGTCCCAGTGCAGATCGAGGGGAAGTGAGTCCCAGTGCAATGAAAGGGTAAGTGAGTCCCGGTGCAGTGTGAGGTGAAGTGAGTCCCGGTGCAGCGCGAGGGAAAGGGAGTCCCGGTGCAGCGCGAGGGGATATGAGTCCAGTGCAGTGCGAGGGGAAGTGAGTCCCAGTGCAGCGTGAGTGGAAATGAGTTCCGGTGCAGCTCGAGGGGAAGTGAGTCCCAGTAAATTTGTGAGGGGAAGTGAGTCCTAGTGCAGTGCGAGGGGAAGTGAGTTCCAGTGCAGATCGAGGGGCAGTGAGTCCCAGTGCAGATCGAGGGGAAGTGAGTCCCAGTGCAGTGTGAGGGGAAGTGAGTTCCAGTGCAGCGGGAGGGGAAGTGAGTCCTGGTGCAGTGTAAGGGGAAGTGAGTCCCAGTGCAGCGTGAGTGGAAGTGAGCCCCGTTGCAGTGCAAGGGGAAGTGAGTAACGGTGCAGCGCGAGGGGAAGTGATTCCCAGTGTAGTGTGAGGGGAAGTGAGTCCCGTTGCAGTGTGAGTGGAAGTGATCCTGGTGCAGTACGAGGGAAGTGAGTCCCAGTGTAGTGTGAGGGGAAGTGAGTCCCAGTGCAGTGCGAGGGGAAATGATTCCTGGTGCAGATCGAGGGGAAGTGAGTGCCAGTGCAGATGAGGGGAAGTGAGTCCAAGTGCAGATCGAGGGAAAGTGAGTCCCGGTGCAGTGTGAGGGGAAGTGAGTCCCAGTGCAGTGTGAGGGTAAGTGAGTCCCAGAGCAGTGCGGGGGAATTGAGTCACGGTGCAGATCGAGGGTAAGTGAGTCCCAGTGCAGTGTGAGGGGAAGTGAGTCCTGGTGCACTGTGAGGGAAAGTGAGTCCCAATGCAGCGCGAGGGGAAGTGAGTCCTGGTGCAGTGTTAAGGTAAGTGAGTCCCACTGCAGCGCGAGGAGAAGTGAGGCCCAGTGCAGATTGAGGGGAAGTGAGACCCGGTGCAGTGTGAGGGGAAGTGAGTCCTGGTGTAGGTCGAGGGGAAGTGAGTCCTGGTGCAGTGTGAGGGGAAGTGAATCCCGGTGCAGCGCGAGGGGAAATGAGTCCCGGTGCAGATCGAGGGGAAGTGAGTCCTGGTGCAGATCGAGGGAAGTGAGTCCCAGTGCAATGAAAGGGTAAGTGAGTCCCGGTGCAGTGTGAGGGGAAGTGAGTCCTGGTGCAGTGTGAGGGGAAGTGAGTCCCGGTGCAGTTCGAGAGGAAATGAATCCTGGTACAGATCGAGGGGAATTGAGTCCCAGTGCAGATCGAGGGTAAGTGAGTCCCAATGCAACGTGAGGGAAAGTCAGTCCCAGTGCAGCGCGAGGGAAGTGAGTCCTGGTGCAGTGTGAGGGGAAATGAGCCCCAGTCTAGCGCGAGGGAAAGTGTGTCCCAGTGCAGCGCGAGGTGAAGTGATTCCCAGTGCAGCGTGAGTGGAAATGAGTCCTGGTGCAGATCGAGGGAAGTGAGTCCCAGTGCAGTGTTCGAGGAAGTGAGTCCTGGTGCACTGTGAGGGAAAGTGAGTCCCAATGCTGCGCAAGGGGAAGTGAGTTCCAGTGCAGATCGAGGGGAAGTGAGACCCAGTAAATCTGTGAGGGGAAGTGAGTCCCAGTGCAGTGCGAGGGGAAGTGAGTCCAGTGCAGATCGAGGGGAAGGGAGTCCCAGTGCAGTGTGAGGGGATGTGAGTCCCAGTGCAGCGGGAGGGGAAGTGAGTCCTGGTGCAGTGTAAGGGAAGTGAGTCCCAATGCAGCGTGAGTGGAAGTGAGCCCTTGTGCAGTGCAAGGGGAAGTGAGTAACGGTGCAGCGCGAGGGGAAGTGATTCCCAGTGTAGTGTGAGGGGAAGTGAGTCCCGTTGCAGTGTGAGTGGAAGTGATCCTGGTGCAGTACGAGGGGAAGTGAGTCCCAGTGTAGTGTGAGGGTAAGTGAGTCCCAGTGCAGTGCGAGGGGAAATGAGTCCTGGTGCAGATCGAGGGAAAGTGAGTGCCAGTGCAGATGAGGGGAAGTGAGTCCTGGTGCAGATCG
Organism: Hemiscyllium ocellatum; assembly: GCF_020745735.1. NCBI lineage: Eukaryota > Metazoa > Chordata > Chondrichthyes > Orectolobiformes > Hemiscylliidae > Hemiscyllium > Hemiscyllium ocellatum. The sequence continues at coordinate 3,003,081 of NC_083415.1, read as the reverse complement.
AGGGGAAGTGAGTCCAAGTGCAGTGTGAGGGGAAGTGAGTCCCAGTGCAGATCGAGGGGAAGTGAGTCCCAGTGCAGTGTGAGGGGAAGTGAGTCCCAGTGCAGTTCGAGGGGAAATGAGTCCTGGTGCAGATCGAGGGGAAGTGAGTCCCAGTGCAATGAAAGGATAAGTGAGTCCCAGTGCAGTGTGAGGTGAAGTGAGTCCCGGTGCAGTGTGAGGGGAAGTGAGCCCCAGTGCAGCACGAGGGAAAGTGAGTCCCAGTGCAGCGTGAGGGGAAATGAGTCCTGGTGCAGTGTGAGGGGAAGTGAGTCCCGGTGCAGCTCGAGGGGAAGTGAGTACCGGTGCAGTTCGAGAGGAAGTGAGTCCCGTTGCAGTGTGAGTGGAAGTGATCCTGGTGCAGTGCGAGGGGAAGTGAGTCCTGGTGCAGATCGAGGGGAAGTGAGTCCCCAGTGCAGTGTGAGGGGAAGTGAGTCCCAGTGCAGATCGAGGGAAGTGAGTCCTGGTGCAGTGTTAGAGGAAGTGAGTCCCAGTGCAGTGTGAGGAGGAGTGAATCCTGATGCAGATTGAGGGTAAGTGAGTCCCAGTGCAGTGCAAGGGGAATTGAGGCCCGGTGCAGATCGAGGGGAAGTGAGTCCCAGTGCAGTGTTAGGGGAAGTGAGTCCTGGTGCACTGTGAGGGAAAGTGAGTTAAATGCAGCGCGAGGGGAAGCGAGTCCTGGTGCAGTGTTAAGGGAAGTGAGTCCCACTGCAGCGTGAGGGGAAGTGAGTCGCGCTGCAGTGTAATGGGAAATGAGTCCCGGTGCAGTGTGAGTGGAAGTGATCCTGGTGCAGTGCGAGGGGAAGTGAGTCCCAGTGCAGTGCGAGGGGAAACGAGTCCTGATGCAGACTGAGGGTAAGTGAGTCCCAGTGCAGTGTGAGGGGAAGTGAGTCCCAGTGCAGATCGAGGGGAAGTGATTCCCAGTGCAGTGTGAGGGGAAGTGAGTCCCGGTGCAGCGCGAGGTAAAGGGAGTCCCGGTGCAGCGCGAGGGGATATGATTCCCAGTGCAGTGCGAGGGGAAGTGATTCCCAGTGCAGTGCGAGGGAAGTGAGTCCCAGTGCAGCGTGAGTGGAAATGAGTTCTGGTGCAGCTCGAGGGGAAGCGAGTCCCAGTGCAGCGTGAGGGGAAATAAGTCCCGGTGCAGATCGAGGGGAAAAGAGTCCTGGTACAGATCGAGGGGAATTGTGTCCCAGTGCAGTGAAAGGGTAAGTGAGTCCCGGTGCAGTGCGAGGGGAAGTGATTCCCAGTGCAGATCGAGGGGTACTGAGTCCCAATGCAACGTGAGGGGAAGTGAGTCGCGCTGCAGTGTAATGGAAATGAGTCCCGTTGCAGTGTGAGGGTAAGTGAGTACTGGTGCAGTGTGAGTGGAAGTGAGTCCCGGTGCAGTTTGAGGCGAAATGAGTCCTGGTGCAGTATGAGGGGAAGTGAGTCCCAGTGCAGTGTGAGGGGAAGTGAAACCCGCTGCAGTGTGAAGGGAAATGAGTCCCGGTGCAGTTTGAGGGGATATGAGTCCAGGTGCCGTGCGAGGGGAAGTGTTTCCCAGTGCAGCGCGAGGGGAAGTGAGTCCTAGTGCAGATCGAGGGGAACTGAGTCCCAATGCAACGTGAGGGGAAGTGAGTCGCACTGCAGTGTAATGGAAATGTGTCCCGGTGCAGTATAAGGGTAAGTGATTACTGGTGCAGCGCGAGGGGAAGTGAGTCCTAATGCAGATCGAGGGGAACTGAGTCCCAATGCAACGTGAGGGGAAGTGAGTCGCACTGCAGTGTAATGGAAATGTGTCCCGGTGCAGTATAAGGGTAAGTGATTACTGGTGCAGTGTGAGGAGAAGTGAGTCCCCGTGCAGTTCGAGGGGAAATGAGTCCTGGTGCAGATCGAGGGGAAGTGAGTCCCAGTGCAATGAAAGGATAAGTGAGTCCCAGTGCAGTGTGAGGTGAAGTGAGACCCGGTGCACTATGAGGGGAAGTGAGTCCCAGTGCAGCGTGAGGGGAAATGAGTCCCGGTGCAGATCGAGGAAAGTGAGTCCCAGTGCAGAGCGAGGGGATATGAGTCCAGGTGCAGTGCGAGGGAAAGTGATTCAAAGTACATCGCGAGGGGAAGTGAGTCCCAGTGCAGATCGAGGGGAACTGAGTCCCAATGCAACGTTAAAGAGCGGCACGGTGGCACAGTGCAAGGGTGGCACGGTGGCACAGTGGTTAGCACGCTGCCTCACAGCGCCTGTAGACCTGGGTTCAATTCCCGATTCAGGCGACTGACTGTGTGGAGTTTGCACGTTCTCCCCGTGTCTGCGTGGGTTTCCTCCGGGTGCTCCGGTTTCCTCCCACAGTCCAAAGATGTGCGGGTCAGGTGAATTGGCCAAGCTAAATTGCCCGTAGTGATAGGTAAGGGGTAAATGTAGGGGTATGGGTGGGTTGCGCTTCGGCGGGTCGGTGTGGACTTGTTTGGCCGAAGGGCCTGTTTCCACACTGTAAGTCTAAGTCTAAGTCTAAGTGAGGGGAAGTGAGTCCCAGTGCAGTGCGAGGGAAGTGAGTTCCAGTGCAATGTGAGGGGAAGTGAGTCCCAGTGCAGATCGAGGGGAACTGAGTCCCAATGCAACGTGAGTGGAAGTGAGTCCCAGTGCAGTGCGAGGGGAAGTGAGTTCCAGTGCAATGTGAGGGGAAGTGAAGCCTGCTGCAGTGTGAGGGGAAGTGAGTCCTGGTGCAGGTCTTGGGGAAGTGAGTTTCGATGCAATGTAGGGGTAAGTGAGTCCTGGTGCAGTGTTTAGGGAAGTGAGTCCCACTGCAGCGTGAGGGGAAGTGAGTCCTGGTGCAGTGTAATGGGAAATGAGTCCCGGTGCAGTATAAGGGTAAGTGAGTACTGGTGCAGTGTGAGGGGAAGTGAGTTCTGGTGCTGTTCGAGGGGAAATGAGTCCTGGTGCTGATCGAGGGGAAGTGAGTCCCAGTGCAATGAAAGGGTAAGTGAGTCCCGGTGCAGTGTGAGGGGAAGTGAGTCCCGGTGCAGTTCGAGAGGAAATGAGTCCTGGTGCAGATCGAGGGGAAGTGAGTCCCAGTGCAGTGAAAGGGGAAGGGAGTCCCAATGCAACGTGAGGGGAAGTGAGTCCCAGTGCAATGTGAGGGGAAGTGAGGCCTGCTGCAGTGTGAAGGGAAATGTGTCCTAGTGCAGGTCGTGGGGAAGTGAGTTTCGGTGCAATGTAGGGGTAAGTGAGTCCTGGTGCAGTGTTAGGGGCAGTGAGTCCCACTGCAGC